>NC_092178.1:23191272-23298772 GCF_045791955.1 Oncorhynchus clarkii lewisi
TGTACTTGACCAAGTGAATTTCCATTGAATAGCAATAGAGTTGAGCAGTTTTTTTTTTTCTCTACACTCTGTGACAAAGTTCATCCTATCCTATCCTGAATAGGTATTGTTCTTTAATCCACTTGTGTAGCAACCAAAACAGCTCAACCCCAATGGAGATATCAAGTAAGTAGTCCCCTCTCACCTTTTGCCTCAGAGCACACAGCCAGGAAGCCGTCGTCAGTCAGTAGTTTGAACAAGGGCCGCACGCCATACGTATCCCTCCCCAGGAAAACCTTCCTATTGGCTGTGTCCAGGAGGACGAAGGCGAACACTCCATCCAATAGGGACGCCATCTTCTGAATGCCGAAGCGCTCATACAGGTGAAGCAGGATCTCACCATCTACTTTGGTCTGGTAGTCAGTAAACTCAAACCGCTCCTTCAGCTAAAGAGGGAGGAAGATGGAGAAAAGTATTAGGATTATTATGAGACATAAGACATTACAAGTGGTCATACATGCTCATGACATACACTCACCAACATATTTATTTGGACAGTGAAGCAAAAACTTTTAATTTGGTTCTATCAGTGGTGGAAAAAGTACCCAATCATCCTACTCGAGTAAAAGTAAAGATACTTTAATAGAAAATGACTCAAGTAAAAGTCACCCAGTAAAATACTACTTGAGTAAAAGTTTAAACTATTTAGTCTTAAATATACTTAAGCATCAATAGTAAATGTAATTGCTAAAATATACATAACTTAAGAATCAAGAGTAAAAGTATAAATAATTTCAAATTACTTATATTAAGCAAACCAGACGGCACTATTTTCTGTTTTTTAAATTTACAGACAGCTAGAGTAACACTCAGACATAATTTACAAACGAAGCATGTGTTTAGTGAGTCTGCCAGATCAGAGGCAGTAGGGATGACCAGGGTTGTTCTCTTGATAAGTGAGTGAATTGGACCATTTTCCTGTCCTGCAAAGCAAATACATTCTTTAGAAATGTAGCAGAGTAAAAGTAAAAGTTGTCAAAAATATAAATAGTAAAGTAAAGTACAGATACCCCCAAAAAACTACTTTGTAAGTACTTTAATTTATTTACGTAAGTACTTTACACCACTGGGCTCTATACTCCAGCATATGAGGCGACAGTACAGAATGTCCCCTTTTATTTGAGGGTATTTTCATACTTACAGTGCCTTAGGAAAGTATTCAGACCCCTTGACTTTTTCCACATTTTGTTATGTTGGTTACAGCCTTATTCTAAAATGGATCAAATTTTTAAAATCTTCAGCAATCTACACACAATACCCCATAATGACAAAGCGACCCTTTGCTATGACTCAAAATTGAACTCAGATGCATCCTGTTTCCATTGATCATCCTTGAGATGTTTCAACAACTTGATTGGAGTCCACCTGTGATAAATTCAATTGATTGGACATGATTTGAAAAGGCACACACACCTGTCTATATAAGGTCCCACAGTTGACAGTGCATGTCAAAGCAAAAACCAAGCCATGAGGTTCAGGAAATTGTCAGTGGAGCTCTGAGACAGGATTGTGTATTGAGGCACAGATCTGGGGACGGGTACCAAACCATTTCTGCTGCATTGGAGGTCCCCAAGAACACAGTGGCCTCCATCATTCTTAAATGGAAGAAGTTTGGAACCACCAAGACACTTTCTAGAGCTGGCCACCTGGCCAAACAGAGCAATTGGGGGAGAAGAGCCTTCCTTGGTCAGGGAGGTGACCAAGAACCCGATGGTCACTGTGGAGATAGGACAACCTACCAGAAAGACAACCTACCAGAAAGACAACCATCTCTACAGCACTCCACCAATCAGGTCTTCATGGTAGAGTGGAAAGACAGAAGCCACTCCTCAATAAAAAGGCACATGACAGCCTGCTTGGAGTTTACCAAAAGGCACCTAAAGACTCTCAGACCATGAGAAACAAGATTCTCTGGTTTGATGAAACCAAGATAGAACTCCTTGGCCTGAATGCCAAGTGTCACATCTGGAGGAAATCTGGCACCATCGCTACGGTGAAGCATGTTGGGATGTTTTTCAGCAGCAGGGACTGGGAGACTAAGATGAACGGAGCAAGGTACAGGAAGATCCTTGATGAAAACCTGCCCCAGAGTGTTCTGGAACTCAAACTGGGGTGAAGGTTCACCTGGCTTCAGGACAAGTCTCTGAATGACCTTAAGTGACCCATCCATAGCCCGGACTTGTGGATGCTACAATGATTACAGATAATCATAAATGAATCGTGAATAATGATGAGTGAGAAAGTTACAGATGCACAAGGATCATGCCCTCAAAACATGCTACCCTCTCACCATTACAAATAACAGGGGAGTTTAGCATTTTTAGGGGGTATGATATTTATGCCTCTGATACTTTCTCACTCATTATCTAAACAGTAAATCAGATATGTATGAAAATACCATAAAATAAAATGTACATTCTGTACTGTCACCTCATATAAAACTTTTGATCTCAACTCCATAATGCTAGAGTATAAAGCCAAATTAAAAGTTAGCTTCACTGTCCAAATTAATACAAAGGGTAGTATACATGCTTATAACTGAATCACAATGGATTGTAAGTAATGTATGCACAATCACATCCAACAATTGTGCATACTACAAAAGATGTGAGATAATAATTTAATGCCATTTTTTTAAGAGACAGATAATACCATTATCAATATGATCTTTGAAGATATTACGACTTTCTTCCCTCCCTGTTTTCACAAACTCACATTAACAAAAGTTTACTTAACTTCTTTGGCCACGTAAGTCTCTTTGGCATAGAAATAGTACCTTCTTAAGAAAGGAGGAGTTAACTGGCCTAAAGCCATACTATATCCCTGCTTCGTGACCTGCAAGTAGAAACTCAATACGTTCCACACCAAAACTTGGCCAGATACTAGGGTTCCTTGAGGCCTGGTACCATCTCCATTCCTACAGTAGCCTGGGGCTCAGAAGTTTGGATTCCAGGCTATACCTTATATGTCTATGGGCCATAACTACTGTGGTGTTTACAAATCTATTGAGCCTGGGATTTGTGAAACAGTGAAACAATGTGGATTCCAGGCCAGACCTACCGTATGGTGGTTGTAGATTTCTCCGTTGTAGACAAGCCAGAGGTAGGGGAACTTCTTGATGCGGATGGGCTGCATGCCATACAGCTGGTCTACAATAGCCAGGCGATGGAAGCCGAAACAACAGTTAGTGAAGCCGTTGATGTTCTCAAAGCGAAAGGCGTCAGGGCCCCGGTGGGCAATCTTCATAGCGCTGGTGCACTGAACCGACAGGCACTCATCACTGCCAAACAAGGCCCATATACCACACATCCTGGGGCTGGAGAGAGCGGGGCGGGGAGAAAGAAAGAGGGAGAGGGTGTAATAAATACATGCCACAAAGGGCAGAGAAGATGGTCCAGAGACTAGTGCCCCTTTCGTAACTGTTCTTTACAACCTTTCAACCAGTGGAGGCTCCTCAGGAGGAAGGGCAGAACCATCCTCAGTGAATTTCATAAAAATAGTAAAACATGTAAAAAGTTATCCTTTTTAGATAAAACAATACTAAATATAATCACGCCACCAAATAATGATCAACACACTATTTTGCAAAGGTCTACAGTAGCCTCAACAGCACTCTGTAGGGTAGCACCATGAGGTAGCCGGAGGACAGCTAGCTTCTGTCCTCCTCTGGGTACATTGACTTCAATAAAACAATCTAGGAGGCTCTTGCTTCTAACCCCTTACAATAGACTTACACAGTAATTATGACAACCTCCGGAGGATGTCCTCCTACCTATCAGAGCTCTTACAGCACGAACTGACATGTTGTCCCCCCAATCAAAGGATCAGAGAATTAATCTAGTAGTGAAAGCATAAGATATAGCTAGCTAGCATTGCAGTGCATGTGGTGAGTAGTTGACTCAAAGAGAGAGAAAGACAATGAAAATTAAGGAGAAGCAAGAGAGAAATGTATAGAGAGATTGTCATTTTTTTCCCACTTTCAGTTTCACTTACTTAGCTAGCAAATGCAGCTAGCTAGTTTAGCCTACTGAAACACTCCGCCCAAACAGCAGGATGCTATGTTAGCTAGCTGGCTATGACTAAAACAACACTGGAACTCTTCCAAGTCAATGTAAGCTTGTGGTTTTACAAATGTATTGCCACCGGGGCCCGACACTGTAAAGTTACTGCATGATTGTAGTGGGTTTACTAACGCATTAGTTCAATTAGCCATGTTGACGAGGACGTTACTTTAGCTAATATGGTGACAAAGATGCAGGCTGTGTGTGGTGGTTTGGCTTGGAACGTTTTTTTTGCCTGATCACATACAGCTGATGTGTTGTGCATTGAAGTCCACAAGCGACGGGAAGAGGTAAGAGGAGCGCGCAGAAGGAATAAAACGCAAGAAGAAATACGTGGCTGTGTGTTTACGCATGATCAGCGGTGTATTCATTCCGTGGATTCTGTTGAAAAAAAAGTTTATTGAATGGAAGCAAACGGAACAAAACAGGGATTAACATACTTGAATTTGTCCAATAGAAATTATCGTTTGCATCCGTCTCTCGACCTGTGTGCACCTACGTTATAAACGTTCATTAATAAGCTAGGTTGTAGCAACCTCATGATGGGTATAAGGAAAATGTGCGTATCACGTAGTAGTAGCTATACCTATCGCCGTTACATTGAACTGGGTAAATGGAATATGAATGACAGTCGTCCAATATGCTGAAATAGAAATGGACATAGTGCACCTTTGCCAATCAGATAGGAAACTATAACACACCACACTTTTGGGTGGGGGCCACAAAATCTGAACTCATCACGAGGGGCTGCAGTGGCTCGCAGGTCTGAGTACCCACATCCATAACCACACATGCAGCGAACTTGCGAGCAATACATTTTAGCGGCCCTTTTGACAGGGGAGAGAAATTGTTTTAGTTAATTTCCTGCAATTCTACACATTTTGCCATGGTCGGAAAGAAACGTTTGCAGTTAATGTGCCATCTGAGTGAGAGTGACTAACAAATTCAACGGGGGTCCCCCCCAGACTGTAATTTGACTATGACAAGTTTAGATAGCTGGCTAGACTAACCAATCTAAAAAATGTTAGCTGACGCAGGCTAATTGAGTGATTGACATAACTGCTGATTCACAACCAAATTACACCTTGTACAGTATACTATAACTCTCAACAGTAAATTGAGACACCGACTGAGTTGGGGGGGGTTGATCCGCCAGTTGCCCATCCAAAACTTAAACTGTCTTGACTGTCCACTAAAGCACCTCTAAAAATACCATCCACCAGTAAATCTTATTTAATAACTTTCCAACTGTATTGCACTTAAGTCATTATGAGTGTCACTGCTAGTGACAGTCCATATGAGAGACATGCAGGGTGTTACCCTCCACCCTCCAGTCTAGGCGGGGGCGCTGTTTTCAACTGTTGGACCAATGATTACGTCCTGCTAGATGCAGGCAAGAGTGTGCAAGGCGGTATTGAACGTCACCGTCTGTCACCTCAAATATATATCTAGACCTGTGTGCAGCTACGTTATAAAAGTTAATTCATGGGCTAGGCTGTAGCAACCTCATGATGGGTATAGGGAAAATGTATCTCGTCAAAGAAATAAGGCCGTGGTCATGTAAAAAAAAATCGAGAAGGAAGAAATACTTGAAGGGTTATGGACTATTGGACATATTGTACCTTCGCTAATCAGATAGGACACTATAACACACCACACTATGATACTTTTTTACAAAACTATTGACGTCAACGTATTACACTGTGTATTAGAAGTAGTATTACTGTTAAGACATCAAAACCGGTTTCACAAAGCGAGTCCCCATCACATTTATTAATAAACAAATACTGTGTCGCTCTCTGCTCCACACATGGTAATGTAAACGTATGTGCCATGTGGCTTTGTCAAGCCGCACGAACTACCCGGCCATAGAAAAGACGAGTTAAGATTCACTCCGTGATAAATACACATTCGATTGAAATGTCTAAAACGCATTAACATAGTTTAGTGAGAAACATACCTTTGTCGTTGACACAAAGGGGTGAATTAATAGTATTCTCCTCAGCGCCTGAAATGATGCAACGACAGAACTTCTGTACACGGTAGTGATGACTGTCCTTGACTGAACTGGGAGGGGCGTGACTTGCAACTTCATGTTCGGTTGCATCACTTTATGGTTATATTTGAGATTCACATTTGACATACATTCTGGTTAGTTTTCGAGCCAAAGGTAACATGTTACAATAAACATACACTACATGACCAAAAGTATAGGGACACCTGCTCGTCGAACATCTCATTAATTAATCATTGGCATTAATATGGAGTCAGTCTTATTCTAGCAAAGACAGTTTCAATTTATACTGAATAAAAATATAAATGTAACAATTTCAAAGACTTCACTGATTTACAGTTCATATGTAAATCAGTCAACTGAAATAAATAAATTAGACCCTAACCTATGGATTTCACATGATTGGGCAGGAGTGCAGCCATGGGTGGAGCTTAGATGGCAAACAGCCCCGCCTCCCCCCAACAAATGTCCACAACATTTTAGAGACAAACTTCGTTATTGTGTGTAACATTTCTGGGATTAAAATAAAATGTTTTAAAAAATTCAGCTCATGAAACATGGGACCTACACTTCACATTTTTGTTCAGTGTAGATAGGTTTTGGAAGTGACCATGTACAATTTAACAAACACTGAAATATTTCTCACCCTTCATAGCCAATTTTAGATTGACATGCTACATATGGTCTAAAACACCAGAAAGTACCTTTCAAATGCAACCCTAATCGTCTTGAAACAAAACACTATTTTGGTTAAAGCTGGCATTTATTTAAGTCTCATCGTTTCAGAATTACCAGTACATCAGGAATATTTGGAGTGCTTGTTGTGCCAATGAAAGACAGGACAGATCAGAGGATATAATAGAACTGCCAACATGTGGAAAATTAACCTTGTGCATTAATTAATGGGTAGATAAGACATACTATTCCCCCCAAAACATCCATGTAAAAGCACAAAAAGGTGATGCACTCAGTCCTCTAAGCACATGCTTAAAACTTGGACTGAGAATAAGCTTTGCAGTTCATGACAGTGCATAGCTAAACTAAAATCAGAATAGAAATGTGCCCATAGGTTATTGCAATAACATCAACTGTCAAAGTTCACCATTACAATATAATGGTGGTAAAATATACTCATATCTGCTGACCCACACCCAGTTTAACTGTAACCATTTAAAACATGTACACAAAAATAAAACATCTACATAAAACAATATTAAGGGTTCTCGTTCCGTAGTCTCATTGACCTCCAGAGTGTGCAACATGATAAATACAAGATTAGCTATAGTTAAGATTTCAAAGGGGAAAAAGGGAATAGCAAAACAAGAAGGGTATTGGAGTGGATAAGTGTGCGGCTAAATCTAAAATCCTTTTACGGTTGGTTGTTCAACAGTGCTTCCAAATCATGCCATTCTCCCAATACGATGAGAAAGAGGAGCATTCACATGTATGTATATAGAGAAAATTCTGGTGCATCACCTTGGCACTGACGCAGATTATTCTAGAATTGGGTGTGACAAAGTTAAATATTGAATAATGTTCCTCATATCAGACAACAGATTCAACCGAAAAAGCCACATCTCGTCAGGAGTTTGATCATGTGAGTAACAGCACAGAAAACCAAAATTCAACCGTCTCAAAATTCTCTCAAAGTTGGTAGTATGGCCTCAACACGTTGGAAATGCATAGAAAATACAGGGTCAGCATGGATTGTGTAAAAGCACCAGCAGCCCTTGTCAATACTGTAATATCTACTAAAGTACAGCTTTATTGTTCTCTCTCGCACTCATAACTTAAACCAGGGATGGGCAACTTCGATGTGGGTGGGGGCCACAAAATCTAAACTCATAAAGAGGGGCCGCAGTGCTCACAGGTCTGAGTACCCACATCCATAACCACACATGCAGCGACCTTGCGAGCAAAACATTTTAGCGGCCCTCTTGACAGAGGACAGAAAATGTTTTAGTTAATTTCCTGCAATTCTACACATTTTGCCATGGTCGAAAAGAAACGTTTGCAGGTAATGTGCCATCTGAGTGAGAGTGAATAACAAAATCAATGGGGGTCCCCCAGACTGTAATTCGACTATGACTACCACAAGTTTAGATAGCTGGCTAGACTAACTTACCAATCTAAATAAATGTTAGCTGACGCGGGCTAATCGAGTGACTGACAAGATAAAAACTGCTGATTCACAACTAAATTACACCTTGTATAGTCTACTATAACTCTCAAAAGTAAATTGAGGCCCTGACTGAGTTGAGGGGGGATTGATCCACCAGTTGCCCATCCCAAACTTAAACTGTCTTAAAGCACCTCTAAAAAATACCACCCACCGGTAAATCTTATTCAATAACTTTCATACTGTATTGCACTTAGTCATCGTGTCACTGATAGTGACAGTCCATATAAGACCCAGAGCCATTCAGGGTGTTAACCTCGGGTCCAGGCGGGGGCTCTGTGCTCAAACAGGCCTGTAGCAGGAGTCTGGCTGCCACATGCGCAAGTCCACTAGGATCTGGTTGAGCTTCTGCATCCACACGTTCCTCTCGTCCTTGGTGTCGGCACACAGCCAGTTCCTGCAGGTACACGGAAAGAGTCATGTGTTTCAGTATACAGGAACGGAGACCCAAGTCCAATTCAGTTTCCTTCTCCCTTAAGTGTGTACTCGTTAACTTCCTTGAAGGATGTGAAGGTATTGGATTGGTTTAAGAAATATGTTAATACTAGACACTGCCTACTCCAATCCAATTATTTTAAAATCTTTGAAGGGAGTAAACAAGTGCTCACTTCAGGGAGAAGAGTGCAAAAAATAGGAAACTCGGGGTCAAGTGCATTAAATGTCAAAATCAGCCAACATTCTTCACGCAAGGTATTTGCCTATAAAACACAGTGCGATGGCAACTTCGACCAGAGACTTACTTGGTGACACACATTGTGTTTTTACACTGGCTGACGAGCGTCTCTATGTCACTCTCTCTCTGAGGCCGGACGGTGATCAGCTCAAATGTGTTGGGCCGGGCACAGAACTCCCTGTTGGCTGGCTCCACCTTACAACTGGTGCAGTTGGCCAAGTTGATGCGTCCAATTGGCTTCTAGAAAGACATGGATCCGCCCAAAGAAATAAATTGAAAATTAAAATATAAAAAGCTACTAATTGTAAACAACATGAATTGGCATAAGGGTACATTAAAACTCAAGAATTACCTAAATAAAGCCTGAAGGCTGATTTCCACTGGAGTCCTACAGTATTTTGAAATGAGGCTCACAGGGCTATTCATTCAAGAATAAAGGCTCCAATAGTGATCAGGCAGGTTGGCTTCCACGTCCTCTCTTACCTTGCGTTTCTCATCATCAGGGTAGGTCCAGTAGGAGATAGAGTATCCTGACAGGACACACCATCTCCTGTGCCATGCTCCGAACCCACTCACATCCTCAAACATTGTCTGAAAAACAGAAGGAAGCTATTGAAACTGCTTGTGTAATAAACCTTGACTGAGACATGAAGACATGAATGCCTAGGCTTGGTCTCTGCTTCCTCTGTGGTCTAAGCAGGGTTCCTATAAACACACTGACAATTACTGTGTAAAAAGGATTGATAAATACATTTCATTGATTGATACGATTTAGCTCAGCAGGCTAACAGTCTTGAGGTGTACAGGGGCCCCGCGTTCAAAGCCAGTGTGTACTCACCAAGAAGCCTCTCTCCTCCACCAAGGAGCCCACCTCACACTGCATCTTCAGGTAGAGGTGTCCCTCCAAGGGGCACAGGAAAGGCACCTACAGATTACACAGGACATGTAACAGTCCTCAGCTGTAAGACTACCAACACAAAATGCTTTCATCGGGCGACAGGACAAATTGTGTTAATCGAGCTTTAGACTGAAACGCAAGACTTGTCTTCTTGTAGAGAAGATTCAATTGGATGGTGAAATACATTAACTGGAAACTGCCTGAAACACCCCAAAAAACATCCAGCAGAACTTATTTTCCTTACAACAATACCAACCAACTTGTAGATTGAGGTTAGAAATGTTAGATGGTGCCACAACAGAACCACATTATGTCACAAACCCCAAAATATTAAAGTGGTCGTGGATCGATTAGCAACCTTGCTGTGAAACATATCTCTGAGAAGCGCTCTTTCAATGCCTTCATATTTGATCTAAGAGAGAGAAACAAGGTATGTGTGAGTGAATGAGTGTCAGAGTCTGGCAGGTAGCACACAGACCGTGCAGGTGGGGAAAAAAAAGAAAAAAAACTCAGAATGGGAGGTCCTTCTCCCTGTCAGTTCCAAACGCTAGAAATGTTACCCCCTCCCCTACGACTACACTAGACATTAGCTGGCATTGTGTGCAGAGATACAGCCAGACTGGAAATAGAGGGTGAATTCAGGATATAATGGAAGTGACTGCATTGTACAACAGTGAAAGCAAATGAGTTAGAACATTAATATTATATATTTTTATGTAAAAGGTCTATGGATTTTACCTTCTCCAATGGGAACTTGTTTTTCCCAATAGAGGCTAGCGTTAGCTTGTGAGACCCGACCAGGACAAAGTTACTGGTTCGTACTGCATTAGGGCCCCCAGGACTGGCCACCACTGCAAAGAGCATTAGGAGGATGTTTCAGCAATGTTTTTGTAATTGCGCAGACATTATCGTCATCCAGAGACTTGCAACAATAAGTTCAATTAAGTAGGTGAGACAATCACACATCACAACAACTGCAAGTAAAACCTTCAAAAAAATATTCACTAGCAGCAGAATTATTTAAACAAGCACAGTAAGACATCAGGGTTCAAATTCATCAACCGAAAAAGTACCCTTACCTGGAGTCAGACTGCTCTTCTACAGGAGCAGCGAGCCAGATATGTTAGAAAGAGAGGCATGTTTTGAATCATTTACAAGATGGCTGGCTGTGCATACAACATGCATGACAGCATAATCTACACAGTAACAGAATATTACTATAATGCATTCACCGATGCAAGTCTACATTTCTCATGTGGCAATCATTCCTACTTATCACCCCCATAACAGATCCGATGTGTTAAAATATTCCGCATATGACCACAAGGCAGTACGGTCTGTTTTAGAGGTTGGTAAGAATGAAAGCTTACAGTGATGGCGAGGAACCTCTTGGGAGTGATGGCCTAGAAAGAGAAACGGTGATTCAGTTTCAGAAGAGGTTACGTTGGGACACAAACAAGTGAATGGGTAATTCAAATCACTGACTAAGCCAACTGCATTGCCAGCTGTGAACAAAGCCTTCCATCCTACAAAAGGGACCCTTCACCGTGTGGAATGAAAAGTAGAGCCTGCAGGCCTAGTGTGTGTATTTGGCAGCAGCAGGCCCAGGGCCTGGTAACACCAGCATTAGATGTGTTCTACTGCCGAGTAGTAACATTACAGTACACCCACACAAAAAGGTGAATTGGGTTTAAAATCAGTCCCTACAGACAAGCACAACTCGTGGGCCTTGTGAACATGGCTACAGAGTGTTTGAACACACACCATCTCATCTTAGTGACAGGACATCATTTGAAAGTGGCTCTACATGCATATTCTGATGCATAACAATGGCAGTGTATTCAAGCAGAAACTAGCAGCCAAGATACAAGACTATACTCAGTTCCAACATTCAATAAACTGATTTGTAGTTTGTTATGGCACATTTGAGAAAATATAACTACCTTTGACTTGCTGGGCTTCTTCCTCTTGTCAGGGTTCAACTCACGCTTCTGCACCTGAAGAAATAACCAGGGTTAGAGTAATATCCCAGATCAAAGAAGTCAGAGACCTCCTCAAACAATATCTGCATTTGCCGAAAGTAGCAAAAACTCACCAGGCAGTAAACCTCAATATCAATTGCAAATTCATTAGAGACATCAGGCCTAAAATGGAAGCCAGAGAAAGACATTAGAACAGGACATGAGTGGTATTATTCTACAGAATTCCAGAGAGAGAATGTGTGTAGTTTAACTCACATGGTGAACTTGGTAGAGAAGGTGATCGCGTCTCCACTGATAGCGCTACGTGTGCTGGCTAGGGGAGTAGCAACTGTATTCTCAGCTCCAGCACGGATCATGATGAAGAAGTAATGGCTGGACCACTCTTGAATAAACACATACAATAGAAAACTTAATGATTTCAGTCTAACACACTATACATGAAGTATATTGAGCAATGTACATTTGGATCTTGTTTTTGACAGCACAATGTGGGAAACAGGAGATCAAGAACTTTGTCCCTTAAAAGCAATTTGGTTGCAGGCAAATTACAAAAAAATATCCATCATAATTAAAATAAATCAATTCTAAGATAACCAAGTAACAATTGTTGTGTGTTGGGTCTCTACCTGGATTGTTACCAGTGGAGCAGACAAAGTCAGCTTTGAGGGGCAGTCGTAGTTCCAGGAGGGAGATGGATCCCTTGGAGGCTGTGACCCCCATGTCCCCACCCTGCCCCATTTGACCGCTAGGACCCTCTCCCTTCAGACCGTCCAGCTCTGCCTTCAGGGCCCCCCGCTTCTCAGCTGGAGGTAGACAAGAATATAAGAAAACTGAATGCAATAATGCGAAATGCATGTAGATAATCTCAAGATATAATAGCAGGTCCCCAAGGGGTATGGAGCAAATTGGGATTGGCTGTCAGTATGTCCACCCATGTTTTAGGGGTGGAATGGGAACTCACTGGCTATAAGCAAAAGCCTCTCAGCCTCTGCCTCCACCTGCGAGCCTTTCCCATGCTCCTCATCAGTACAGCAGTTCAGGGCCTGGCTAGCCTGGCTGATCACTGTTTGCTGCAGGTTTATTTCATTGGTCAGAACCTACAAGGAATCA
Organism: Oncorhynchus clarkii lewisi; assembly: GCF_045791955.1. NCBI lineage: Eukaryota > Metazoa > Chordata > Actinopteri > Salmoniformes > Salmonidae > Oncorhynchus > Oncorhynchus clarkii. The sequence goes on from NC_092178.1 coordinate 23,204,229, forward strand.
GAAAGAAGACATCTCATTGGTCACATGGAATGAGGAAATCAACATCAGTGGTCAGAAGAACCTACACGGAATGAGGGAGAAAGATACTTGATTCTATGAAATCAGGTTTTTGTACAGAGTGAGATCCTTCTCACAGTAGGACACCGGAATTGTTCTTGTGCTGGCATTGTGGTCGAGTCTGTTTCTATCCAGCCAGACTGTTGGTCTGCACAGTACGGGACCATTAGTTTGCTTGCTGTCAGCACGGCGTGTTATAGGGACCATATACGCAAATTACAGCCGGCACTCTGTTCAGAGGTGCTAAGTACTCTTGGCCGGCAGACGCACAACAATCCTACCGGTCTGTTCATGCCTTTACCTTGATCTTCTGTTTGATGTTGGTGTGTCCTTGGCTCCTGGGTTCCTCTGCTGCTCTACGAGACACATCCTCCTTCCTCACGATGACCTGCCTCACACGAGGCCTCTCCGTACTCTCCTTGATTCTGGTCGACCTGTACGCATCAATACTGGAAGAGAAAGGAAAACATACGTAAAGACTAAAATCGATAGTTATATGGCAATATTATTTTTGGACGATATCGATATTTGACTCAAAATCAAGATTTGAAAGAAAATATATTAAAACAAGTTTGCTACTGTAGGTAGCGTTAGCTTGCACTAGTCGGCTGTACCTGCGCCAAAACGCCAGTATTTTCCTCCTATTGTTCGTTCCCCCATCTTCGTTAAATAGCAAGCCAACATTTTCAGCACTTTCATTTCACTGACTGATCAAAATGCGTTTGCTCATGCTCTCTCTGCAGCAGACAGTGAGCAATATGTTTGGAAAATCAAATCACAATATTCAATCACAACACACATAATTGTGAATATGGCAATAGTATCGATTCATATCAGCACCTAAGTATCGTGGAAATATCGTATCGTGAGGTCCCTGGCAATTCCGCCCCGTAGCACTCCGCCCCGTAGCACTCACTTCCGTCATCATGAAGTGCTTTGAGAGTCTAGTCAATGACCATATCACCTCCACCCTACCTGACACCCTAGACCCATTCCAATTTGCTTACCGCCCAAATAGGTCCACAGACGATGCAATCTCAACCACACTGCACACCGCCCTAACCCATCTGGACAAGAGGAATACCTATGTGAGAATGCTGTTCATCGACTACAGCTCGGCATTCAACACCATAGTACCCTCCAAGCTCGTCATCAAGCTCGAGACCCTGGGTCTCGACCCCGCCCTGTGCAACTGGGTACTGGACTTCCTGACGGGCCGCCCCCAGGTGGTGAGGGTAGGCAACAACATCTCCTCCCCGCTGATCCTCAACACTGGGGCCCCACAAGGGTGCGTTCTGAGCCCTCTCCTGTACTCCCTGTTCACCCACGACTGCGTGGCCACGCACGCCTCCAACTCAATCATCAAGTTTGCGGACGACACAACAGTGGTAGGCTTGATTACCAACAACGACGAGACGGCCTACAGGGAGGAGGTGAGGGCCCTCGGAGTGTGGTGTCAGGAAAATAACCTCACACTCAACGTCAACAAAACTAAGGAGATGATTGTGGACTTCAGGAAACAGCAGAGGGAACACCCCCCTATCCACATCGATGGAACAGTAGTGGAGAGAGTAGCAAGTTTTAAGTTCCTCTGCATACACATCACAGACAAACTGAATTGGTCCACTCACACAGACAGCATTGTGAAGAAGGCGCAGCAGCGCCTCTTCAACCTCAGGAGGCTGAAGAAATTCGGCTTGTCACCAAAAGCACTCACAAACTTCTACAGATGCACAATCGAGAGCATCCTGGCGGGCTGTATCACAGCCTGGTACGGCAACTGCTCCGCCCTCAACCGTAAGGCTCTCCAGAGGGTAGTGAGGTCTGCACAACGCATCACCGGGGGCAAACTACCTGCCCTCCAGGACACCTACACACCCGATGTCACAGGAAGGCCATAAAGATCATCAAGGACATCAACCACCCGAGCCACTGCCTGTTCACCCCGCTATCATCCAGAAGGCGAGGTCAGTACAGGTGCATCAAAGCTGGGACCGAGAGACTGAAAAACAGCTTCTATCTCAAGGCCATCAGACTGTTAAACAGCCACCACTAACATTGAGTGGCTGCTGCCAACACACTGACACTGACTCAACTCCAGCCACTTTAATAATGGGAATTGATGGGAAATGAAGTAAATATATCACTAGCCACTTTAAACAATGCTACCTTATATAATGTTACTTACCCTACATTATTCATCTCATATGCATACGTATATACTGTACTCTATATCATCGACTGTATCCTTATGTAATACATGTATCACTAGCCACTTTAACTATGCCACTTTGTTTACATACTCATCTCATATGTATATACTGTACTCGATACCATCTACTGTATCTTGCCTATGCTGCTCTGTACCATCACTCATTCATATATCCTTATGTACATATTCTTTATCCCCTTACACTGTGTACAAGACAGTAGTTTTGGAATTGTTAGTTAGATTACTTGTTGGTTATTACTGCATTGTCGGAACTAGAAGCACAAGCATTTCGCTACACTCGCATTAACATCTGCTAACCATGTGTATGTGACAAATAAAATTTGATTTGATTTGAATTCCCAGCCCTAGCCATCTCTTGAACTCAGTGAAACTAAATCAAATTCAAATTAAAGTTGTTGATGTATCAGTAGAAGGGGTGAAGCTCAGCCAGCTACATTAGAGTTTGGGTATGGGCTTTAACTGGTTGGTTACCTGTAGGGCAGGTTGTGGCCATCATCGGTCTCTAGCCTGTCTGATGACCCAGCCCGGAGCATGCGAGCCCTCTGGAACTTACTGGGTCTGGAAACACTGTCAGGAGTTAGGCTCTTAGCGTTGAACGAACTGGCTGGGGTTGACATCTGGGCAGGGATATACATGAAAGTAATTAGGTTGACCCCAAAAAATACATAATTTGCCATAACATTATATCTAGTCCATGGGCGCAAATAAAATATGACAAGCTGGCATTAAAAAGCAGTTGTACGTCCCCAAGACATTAAATGGCTGGAAGATTTTACTACTTTGTATGCTTTAAGTTGTTTCCAGCTTTGTACTTTAACTCACCATCATCTTCACTGGGCTCTTGACCACAGCAGCCACAGTCTCAGAGAAGGGGGTGAGGATGGACATAGAGGAGATGTTCAATTCATCTTCCTCCTCACCACTCTGCACCTCGCTCTGGTCATGGAGCCCGTCAAAGATCCCGTTGATCACATCAGAGTTGATGGACTGGTCCACGTTCACCTCTAGCTCATGACTCACATCTTCGTCTGTAGTGAGACAATCGTGAGTGGAATATTATATAGTGACGCCAACGGTATGAACTTCGATTGTAAGGACTGCTCTAATTAAGTTAGTTGTTGACCGAAACCATAGGACATTAAAACACTAACTTACAACCGATTCAAGCAACCAATGACTTATTATTATGATAAGTGTACTATTCGAAAGCCAAGTTAGTATGATCAAGTAGTATACTCAGTAAGTACAGTACCTGATTCCTCCACTGAGAATTCAACTCGCTTCACAGGGCTGAAGGTTGGGTTGGTGGCAGCAGGTACATTGGGTTTTTTGGGTGCTGAATTCAGGCTATCCAGAGGGGAAGCGGTTTGCTCATCAGGCTGCTCAATCAGATCCTGAGAATAATTATTACAGGATAATTTAACATTTCCTTCCTAATTGCTTTGCAGTCATCCATCATACAGTCTGCACATAAACGTTTGGTCCAAGCGTGGTCAAAATAAATATACTTCACCACCAACCTTGGCCTCTGTGTTTCTCTTGGTGTCTGCCTCTTCATCCTTGATCTTCCAAATGTTGTTCCCTTTCTGGAACCGGTTACGAATCTGAGCCAGTTCCGACTCGCGCTCCTGCAATAAAGAACAAGGAAATGACGATGTTTCATCAGTTTGTCAACAGTCTGGTCACAAAACAAATGTCATAATTACATGTGTAATACTTTATTTTCAAAAAGAGCTTAGAAAAATAAAATGCCAAAGTGCTGTACAAAGGCAAAACTAAAGACATTAAGGCAGAAAGTCTGAGCAAATAAAGTGAACTGTACGTACCAGTTTCTGTGCAAGGTCAGCGGTGGTGGTGTTGGCAAACTGGGCAGCTCTCAGCCTCTCCTGCACCAGCCTGGTGTTGGGGGTTCCAGAATGGCTCACCACAGGGGTATGACCAACCAGGCCTGCCCCAGACGAGTTTACTACGGTTGGAGTATGAGCGGCAGCTCCATGGCTGGTATCAGTGGAACTCAGGCCGGAGCGCTCCTGGCACCTTTCCCCAAAACGCTCCATGAACGACTTGACACCTGCTGGAAACAGAAAAATATTTAGTAACTCTTGTGAGGACAATGGAAGTGGACAGCAACAGACAAATGAGCAGAGACTGCATATTAAAACATCTGATATTTTAGAACCACCTAATAAGTTGTCAACTTCAGCTTAGGAAAAAGAAAAAGCTAAATTGAGTGCTCATTCTAGCTCACTTGGAGTTCCAGTTGCTCCTGTGGTGCCTCTCTGCTGCAGGGGAGTGGCCGGGGTGGCTTCCTTGGTGAACCTCTCCCTGGTCTGCAGGACAGAGGGCCCAGTGTTCGAGGGCTGTGTAGGGAGCTCTGACTTCTTGGGGCTGGCATTGACCTCCAGGGCTCGGGACAGGGCCTGGTTCTTCAGGGGGCTCTGAGGCACAGGTGAGGGAGCACCTTTTTGGGAGCTGGGTGTGAAGGCTGAGGCTCTACCCTGGCAACTCCTCTGGGGACTGGGTAAAGGAGAGGGGAGACCTCTGCTAGTCTGTCTAGCTGGTCTGGCTTCAGGTACTTCAGTCTTCTGGTGGCTGGGGTGAACCACTCCGGTGGACTTGACTGGGGAGTTGAAAGGCTGCTGAAGAAATGCAAGAGGGAAATTTATTAACCAAACTATTTAAAATAACTTGTTACTGCACACTGCTTTCTTGCAAAGCATCACCACTTCCTATCTTAATTTCTACTTTGAATCATTTTCACATCCAAAATGCCTCTGTAGAATCAGCCTCTCCCATGGGAGGACATATTACTCACAAAAGTTACGTACATCATGATTAATAACCAAGCCAACTGTCGCATTATGACTCGCCTGGTTGGAGTCCAGAAAAGGCTTGCTGTTTGTGGACTGACTCATTTGTGTCCGGTCTGCAGCCACAGAGATGGGTTTGATACCTGCCTCTCTCCTCCAAGCAGGGGTGGCGATACTGACACTACCAGGGTTCCCTTGTGCATGGTCTCTGGTACGAGGGGCGGCGTGGCTGAGGTCGTCCTCCCAGGACCCAATGCTGGCAGCAAGGTTGGCCAGGCGACCCTTCCTGCCCATGGGGGCTTCTGAGGATGCAGCAGCAGGGACAGGTGTGGGGACCGGGGCCAGAGCCTGCCTAGGGTGGGTCTGGTTCTTTACTGGGGACAGGGCTGCTGGGATGTCTCGAATCTCAGAGGTACCTTCGACAGGAAAAACATGGGCATTCATATTTGTCAGGAAAAAACAAATATGCTTTTAATATGATTGTTAATATGATTGTAGGAGTCTAATTCCAAACTGATATTGTTGTGTAAAAATGTTGGTTTTCAGGTGATCTATAAAGGTTAAGCAGGTGCTACATGTGCAAATGAAATTATCTAGCTAGTCAACAGGCCACGTGCCTTACCTTCAGAATCCCAGTACTGCCTTTGTTCAGCCAGTCTGGCCAGGCGAGACTTCATGGCAGCAGGGGTAGAGGAGGTGGGAGCCTCCCTCTGCGCTTCTCGGTTCCCCTGAAGAACCAGGCTAGCAGGCACCACCTCCACATTCTTGGTCCTCTGTGGCTGTGGAGCAGCACTCACAGCCACCTTCTCTGGTTCTGGGGCAGAGCGTGCTACCTCCCTGGCCTGCTCTGGGACAAGCTGTGCTGCCAACATGGGCTCTGGTTCAGGAACGGGAGCTGGAGGACGGACAGCCACCCTCTCCAAAGAGGCGGCAGAGCGGACGCTGGCTGGGCCCGTTGGGGGCTTCCGGTCAGTCTGGGGGTCTGTCAGAGTAGGGGTCAGGGTGCGAGAAGTCATTGAAGGCTCCCTGTTCTCCTCGCCAATCATGGTGGGCTGGCCAAGTTCACCTGAACGACTCCGCTTTGAGGGAGAGGGCTTGCTGGATGGGTGAGGGGCTGGGGGGGTCAAGTGAGAAAGACCATAAGTTAAGTTTACAGTGGGAGATTTCCAATCCACAAAATTAATATTTAAGTATTTACCTTGAGTGCCATATTAAAGCTCACAAATATACATTAACAGATGATCTAAAACTTCACCATTTTGTCTATATTCGAATACAGCCTAGGGAAAGCTTCAGCCATAGACCCATCCCACCGACTTGATATGAACAGATAATTCTCAGTGAGCTGTTTCAAAGGTCAAGCTTCAGGTATGGAAAGCCATACATGTGCAGGGCATGAAGTTCAACCACCTCCTAAAGGCTAATGGAGACATCTAAGGGTTAAATTAAAACGATTCCCATCAACGCAATACTTACTATCGCAGCCAGAGCGATCACAGGGCTAGAAAATGAATGTATTGATAAATTATGTTGTATCATATTGAGAATAAATGAGTAAGATCGTACCTTTTTCGATGACAGGCACTGTGACCAGGCTGTTGCAGGTCTCAGCAAGAGGCTCCCTAGCTCGCTTGGCCATCTGTCTGTTAGCAGCAGTGGGTCTCTCTGCCATCTTCTTCTGCAGGTTCTCCCTGCGAGCACGGGTCCTCTCCAGGAGTTTCTGAGCAGGTAAAAAAGCACGTTATTAGAAAATGTAACACATTTGCAATTAAAAGCAGTGTCTACACCATTTCTTGCTTTTTTTCTTCTAATTTAAATTAATCTAATAAGAACATAACTCAGGAGTAGCCGGACTTACCATCTGTACAGCACTGACTTGCACAGATAAAAGTGAAGGACAATTGCACAACATTGTAAACTTAAGTTTGTGCCATTTTACTAAGTTTTCCTTTCTGCTATTGCACCCATATTGAGCAGTGGATTGCAGTGGTCTATAGCTTTAAAATAGTGAATAAGTTTTAGTCCATGTCATAGGGTCAAGAAAAACTACTAGGTCTGGGGGAGATAGGGCTGCAGTTGTCTCTACACTCCTCCCTGGCCTCCTCCTCTCCTGTCAGTTCTCATCTGAACACCAAAACCCTAGCTGGCCTCCCAGTCCAAGGCAAACAGTCCTGAGGCATGATTTATTGCCCTGGCTGCTACAGTGCAAGACTCAACACATTCCTGCCTGTTTCAGTTGCCTACACGTCTCACACCCAGCCAGGATGTGTGGAAAACTTGTTAAAGTGTATGTGTGTCATTCCTCAGGAATGAGCCACTTCTGACGTGTTGTGGCTACTGGATTTGAAATCTCCCAGGCATTTCTATTGGTTGGAATTGACATTTTATGGATTTTGCTGCCAGCCACTGCTTTTTTGCTATATCAGTGTTGTTATGAAACACACTTAGTTCCTAACTTGAGTGACTTGAGTGAAAAAATGAAATATACACTCACTCCTCCTGGCACATTTGGTAAAATTGATAAAGCTGACTGAGTGCATCAGAAAGGGAAATTGACAGACATATGTTGTTTGGAAATGAAGGTGGAAAACATTACTGTATTCATACTATTCTCTTCTTCATACTGTAGTTGACCAAGGAATCCATTCATTACCTATTAAGGGAATTGTAGTATTCTCAGATTCCTCTCTCCCTGCTCGCACGTTAGGGGAGGGGCTGAGGTTTTTTGACAAGATGACAATCATCTGACTGCCTTGTGCTGGCATGCAATTTTAGTACAGTATTATGAATTATGAAGAGGAAAGGTAGCAGGCTAACATTAGCTATAAAATGATATACGTATGGAAGGTGTCAGGGTTTAGATGTCACTTCTATACTATTTGACTTGGCTATCTAACGTTAGCAACGTTTCCAACAACGTTCAGTTAACGTCATACATTTGAATTAAGCTAAAGTTACCCAGCTACACTAGTTAAGATATTTAAATTCACATTTGTTGAAGAACAAGTATTAGTTTGACTCCAACCAATACTTTCAATGTTATGTCCCAAACGTTACTACCAGTTAAAGTTAGCTACCTAACGTTACCACACAAACGTTAGATATTTAACGTAACTAACGTTGTTTTGAATCCAGGTTTTACAACATTATTTCAGTTCCACAAATATGGGTTTGACAGTGACTATCAAACAGGATTACCATCTTTATGCAATGCAACAAGAAATAATGTTTTGTTGGCTAACGCGTTACGTTATCGTTAGCTGGCCATGGCAGTTAGCTAGAAACAAACTGCACTCACCTCGGTAAACGGATCCATTCCGATAAGAGTTTCTTTGTTCAAATCTATTGATTTAGCTAACGTATACTGAATAATCGTTGTTTATCTATCCTAATACACTAAACGCGGACAGCTTCTCAGCCGCTGTTTCTGCAGACGCGTCGTTCGTTCCTTCTTTTTTTAACAAACAGATCTGTTCAATATTTGAATTTCAGTGCTGTGTTCACTGCGCAAACTCCGACGGTTGGAATCACGCAACAGCCAATGATAAACCCGATGGGCGAGGACAGACTGAGTCTAGCCATTCAAGTCTCTCTCCATTTAATTCAAGGGCTTTATCTCTCTCTTTCAATTCAATGTCATTTAAGGGCTTTATTGGCATGGGAAACACATGCTAGCATTGCCAAAGCAAGTGAAGTAGATAATGAACAAAAGTGAAATAAACAATAAAAGTTAACTCACTGTTGATTCACTGATGTGATCTTCCTGTCTGGGTTGGCGCCCCCCCCTTGGGTTGTGCTGTGGCGGAGATCTTTGTGGGCTATACTCAGCCTTGTCTCAGGATGGTAAATTGGTGGTTGAAGATATCCCTCTAGTGGTGTGGGGACTGTGTTTTGGCAAAGTGGGTGGGGTTATATCCTTCCTGTTTGGCCCTGTCCGGGGGTGTCCTCGGATGGGGCCACAGTGTCTCCTGACCCCTCCTGTCTCAGCCTCCAGTATTTATGCTGCAGTAGTTTATGTGTCGGGGGGCTAGGGTCAGTTTGTTATATCTGGAGTACTTCTCCTGTCCTATTCGGTGTCCTGTGTGAATTTAAGTGTGCTCTCTCTAATTCTCTCTTTCTCTCTCTCGGAGGACCTGAGCCCTAGGACCATGCCTCAGGACTACCTAACATGATGACTCCTTGCTGTCCCCAGTCCACCTGGCCGTGCTGCTGCTCCAGTTTAAACTGTTCTGCCTTATTATTATTCGACCATGCTGGTCACTTATGAACATTTGAACATCTTGGCCATGTTCTGTTATAATCTCCACCCGGCACAGCCAGAAGAGGACTGGCCACCCCACATAGCCTGGTTCCTCTCTAGGTTTCTTCCTAGGTTTTGGCCTTTCTAGGGAGTTTTTCCTAGCCACCGTGCTTCTACACCTGCATTGCTTGCTGTTTGGGGTTTTAGGCTGGGTTTCTGTACAGCACTTTGAGATATCAGCTGATGTACAAAGGGCTATATAAATACATTTGATTTGATTTGATTTAACAGTACACATTACATTCACAGAAGTTCCAAAAGAATAAAGGCATTTCAAATGTCATATGTCTATTTACAGTGTAGTAACGATGTGCAAATAGTTAAAGTATAAAAGGGAAAATAAAAACAAATATGGGTTGTATTTACAACGGTGTTTGTTCTTCACTGGTTGCCTTTTTATTTTGGCAACAGGTCACAAATCTTGCTGCTGTGATGGCACACTGTGGTATTTCCCTCAATAGATATGGAGTTTATCAAAATTGGGTTTGTTTTTGAACTCTTTGTGGGTCTGTGTATTCTGAGGGAAATGTGTCTCTAATATGGTCATATATTTGGCAGGAGGTCAGGAAGTGCAGCTTAGTTTCCACCTCATTTGGTGGGCAGTGCGCACATAGCCTGTCTTCTCTCAAAGGTCTTTATTCTCATGGGAAACATGTTTACATTGCCAAAGCAAGTGAAATAAACAAAAAAAATAACAGTAAACACTACACTCAAAAGTTCCAAAGGAATAGAGACATTTCAAATGTCATACTATGGCTATGTACACAGTACCAGTCAAAAGTTGACACACTTACTAATTCCAGGGTTTTTATTTATTTTTAATATTTTCTACATTGTAGAATAATAGTGAAGACATCAAAACTATGAAATAACACATATGGAATCATGTAGTAAGCCAAAAAGTGTTAAACAAATCAAAATATGTCCAAACTTTTGACTGGTACTGTACGTTGTTGTCTCTCTCACACACACAAACACACACACACACACACACACACACACACACACACACACACACACACACACACACACAGTCTTGTACAGCTAACCTTCTGGGGACACACAACTAAGTTTCATTCAAAATCCTATTTTCCCTAACCCATACTCTTACCTTAACCCAAAAGCCTAACCTTAACCCTAGCTCCTAACTGTAACCCTAAAAATAACCTTATATCCTAACCCGAGCTCCTAACCCTAACACTAATTCTAACCCTAACCATAAACCCCCTAGAAATATAACTTGACCTCGTGGGGACTAACAAAATGTCCCCAGTTGGACTTCTGGTCCCCAAAAGAATAGTTAAACACATCCACTATTCTGTCCTACGTGTGTGTAGACTGGCCACGGTCGGAGACGATGTCCTCCGGAAGGCCATAATGCTGGAAGACCTGCCGGAACAGAGCCTCAGCGACCTGAAGAGAGGTAGGGAGACCAGAGAGAGGAATAAACTGCCATGATTTAGAAAATCTGTCCACAACCACCAGAATGGTGGTGAAACTGTCAGAGGGGAGATCTGTCACGGGATGGAGTTTCCCTGCTGAAGCATGTCAGGGAGACTTAGTTTGGACACACACAGAACAGGAGTTGACATAGCGAGTAACGTCCTGCTTCAAGGTGGGCCACCAATACTTTTCGGAGAGTGATTGTATAGTACAGGTGATCCCAGGATGTCCAGCGATGAGAGAGGTGTGTGCCCAGGTCAACAGTCGTGTCCTTATCCCAATGGGAACGTAGAGACGCTCAGGAGGACAGGTAGTGGGAGAGGGTTCCCTCTCCAGAGCCTGGTGAATGTCCACCTCTATGTCCCAGACCACAGGGACTATGACACGAGAGAGAACATGAAAACAGGTCCATCTGCATTCGGGGGGGGACCAGTCCGTGATTCTCATCTTTGACCATGAGAGGCCGGCTCATAGTCTGTGGCAAAAATGAGGGAACGCGAACAACAGGTATAGGCCAATCAAAAAGGTTCTTTATTGTAAACCAAAACTATTAACTTTAAACAAAGAAAAAGGAATGAGGTGTGAAAGTATCATAATGTAAGGTGTATGTAAAGTGCAGGGATGCATGAATCTGTGTGAATGACTGAGTGAAAACTATGCACAACTACAAAGGAACAAACAAAACAGGATCATACCTGGAGGAGCAGAGAGAGAGAGAGAGAGAGATTAGTGAAGCAGTTTAAATACCCTGAGCCCAGGTGACTCCAATCACTAACGACCCTCCTCTGCCTGCAGGAGGAACCGCCCCTGCACTGCAAAGGGGCCGTGACACCCCCCTCCTTAAAACCCACATTTTGGCCCAAACATATTCACAACAATAAAATTCCCCAAAAAGAAAAAAAGGATACCAGTCCCGGCTCCTAGTAGTGGCCCCGTGTCCTCCAACTGACTGTCCGCCCCTCAAACTCAGCAGCCCTGGTATCTGGGGAGCAATTTAAGAGGAAAGAGGCGCAGACAGCCCGTAGGGGTCAGCAGAGAGAAGATATAAACTAGGTTAAAGGAGCACGGGACAGAGCATCAGCAATGATATTATCCTTACCACTAATGTGTCTAATATCAAGGTTGAATGGTTGCAAGAACAGAGCCCAACGCATCAGGCGCTGGTTGGGATTTTGCAGGGACCTCAGAAAAATAAGTGGGTTGTGGTCAGTGAACACAGTTAAAGGGGTCAAACCAGAACCAACATAGACCTCGAAGTGCTGTAAAGCCCAAATGAGACCTAAAGCCTCATTTTCAATTACAGAATAGTTTTGCTGATACTTGTTAAATTTTCGGGAGAAGAAACTGACTAGACACTCAACATTGTTATCATTCTCCTGGAGAAGCACAGCCCCAGCACCGATTTGACTGGCGTCTACCTGCAATTTGAAAGGTTTCCCAAAATTTGGTGCTACCAACACAGGTGGCAAACACAAAAGAGCCTTAACTGCATCAAATGCCTCTTGACACTGGGTGGACCAGATAAATTCAACCTTGGCCTTCAACAGATTGGTCAGTGGGGACACTACTACCGAAAACTTTTTACAGAAAGCACGGTAGTACCCCGCCATTCCCAGGAAGCTTATCAATTATTTCTTTGTGGAGGGCTGTGGGAACTAAAAGATATAATTTATTATTTTGTGATATCATTAAGGATAGTATAACAAGACAACTGTAACTCTGAAGGTGTACACATTCTAGATCAGGTTTGCATCTAATGTTGTATAAAATAAATTATTAAGTTTAAGAATATTTTTGTGAAGATAACAATGTGATTTTAGCCTTCTAAATGATAATTGTTTTTCATATAAACTTTTGCTCAGTCAGTAACCATGATCAAGTGAGCACAGAAATTGTGTTGGCGTAATGGAACGCCCTATTTTTACTCAAGAATAAAAGGACTCGTGACGAAATGTACATTAGACCAGAGAACGTGAGGACGTGGTCCACATGTTGAAATGGTTGGAATTTAAATAGAGACCAGACAGCATGGAGCGGTGGCTACACGGCTGACAAATGGTTTAAAACTACAACACCAGAATGAGTGAAGAAGATAGACTACACCGAAACATTCAGTCTGTAGTTAAGTCTGGTAGTCTAGTAAACTCGACCAAAGACCACCGCGTGTGTAAAATTTGGAGTATACTTTGTAACAAACACTCAGAGACAAAGAAGCTTACAACTGCAAATAACAGTTCTCTCGTAGGTACTCCAGAGTATCCATCCTAAGGACACTCTAAGATAAAGAAGCCTACTACAACTAAGGGCATTTTGAGCTCTGGTGGACAACCAGAGATTTACACAACCAGAGACTTACATTGAAATACTCACCATAGATGGATCAAATGGTTTCATCAGAGAGACGACAGAGAAAGAGCGTAGTTTCCAAATGTATGGACATATAAGCCCACTCTCTTTGTCTCTCACACTCCTTATCGTTCCCGACCTCCTTTCCATTGTGTAACAAGCCGCCATATCGTGTTAGTCCACTAGGGACTGTGTTTCATTGCATTATGTTAGTAATCAATAATGTGTTTATGTATTTCTGTGTGATTTTTTAGTTAGTTAGTAAATAAATAATTAAGCCAATTTGTGTATCACTTTGCAGATTACATTATTTATTTATTTATTTAACCTTTATTTAACCAGGTGGACCAGTCGAGAACAAGTTCTCATTTATAACTTTCCTGAAGTCCACGATCATTTCCTGTGTTTTGTTGACATTGAGTGTGAGGTTACAGGAGAGGGATGAGAACGCACGCTTGTGGCGCCCCAGTGTTGAGGATCAGCGGGGTGGAGATGTTGTTACCTACCCTCATCACTTGGGGGTGGCCCGTCAGGAAGTCCAGGACCCAGTTACACAGTGCAGGTTCGAGACCCAGGGTCTAAAGTGAGTTGTTTAGCTCAGTTACCTTAGCTTCTTTGGGAACAGGAACAATGGTGGCCCTCTTGAAGCATGTGGGAACAGCAGACTGAGATACGGATTGATTGAATATGTCCGTAAACACACCAGCCAGCTGGTCTGTGCATGCTTTGGAGGACATGGCTGGGGATGCCGTCTGGGCTGGCAGCCTTGCGAGGGTTAACGCGTTTAAATGTTTTACTCACGTTGGCTGTAGTGAAGGATAGTCTGCAGGTTTTGGTAGCGGACCGTGTCAGTGGCACTGTGTTGTCCTCAAAGCAAGTTAAGTAAAAATACTTAAGTAAAAATACTTTAGAGTACTACTTAAGTCGTTTTTTTGTGTGTCTGTACTTTACTTTAGTATTCATATTTTTGACAACTTTTACTTCACTACATTCCTAAAGAAAATAGTGTACTTTTTACTCATACATTTTCCCTGACACCCAAAAGTGCTCATTACATTTTGAATACTTAGCAGGACAGGGAAATGGTCTAATTCACTCACTTATCAAGAGAACAGATCTGGTCATACCTACTGCCTCTGATCTGGCAGACTCCCTAAACACCAATGCTTCATTTGTAAATTATGTCTGAGTGTTGGAATGTGCCCCTGGATATCTTTCACTTTCCTTAACATAAGGAAAGTGAAATCATTTGTACTTTTACTTTTGATACTTAAGTATATTGTACCAATGACATTTACTTTTGATACTTAAGTATATTTAAAATCAAATACTTTTACTCAAGTAGTATTTTACTGGGTGACTTTAACTTTTACTTGAGTAATTTTCTATTACGTTATCTTTACTTTTACTCAAGTATGACAATTGGGTACTTTTTCCACCACTGGCCTTCTCATTACCCTCCACAACCACATAGGCAAAAACCCAGCAAAAGCTTACCACCACTCCTCTTCAATCTCATTAACAGCACCATCATCTCCACAAACAAGTCTCTCCTATCTGACCTGCCTGTCTTCACACTGCTCAACACTGCAGCTGAATCAGAGCAGATCACCACTCAGGTTTCACCTCCTCCACCCATCTCAGACCTATAATCATGACCATCAACTTAGCCGCAATACACTGACACATAATCATTTAACTGCTTGCATACTCAAATATTGAAATCTGTGATATACACCCCTGCCCCACCCTACCACTGACTGAATCCTTTGAAACATCTGTATATATCCTTAAAAATGAATAAAACCGAGTATCTATATACAGTATCTCTCCACACACCGTCTAACGTCCTCACCCCGTTCTCTCCTGCCCTCAATCATGTCCACATCTACACTTGGTTTCGGAAACAGCCACGGAGGAACGTTCCCGAATGCAATTGACGGCCCTATCTCTCTCTCCCCCAGTCCATATTCTACCACCTTTAGCCCGATTGTTGACCCGAACGCCCTCTGCTTACCCCCACCTTTCTCACAGCATTCCCCAGTTGCCATGACCGCATGATGTCCTTCTGAACTCCCTTTCAACCTCGCCCAGTACGCTAATGCAAGTTTGTCCCGCCTTATCCTCAGTGGCAGATCCCCACTATTCACCTGTAACATGTGTTATCTGACCCCCAATCATATCCTGCCACTACCCTGATGAGGTTCAGCACCTTCCTACACCTAATTAAAATATACTCAATATGTCTCTTCCAAGTAAGCCTCAACAAACTACATACCTACCAATTAAACTCAGACACCTACCTACTGTATGTGCAGTCTAACATCTTTAATCTTCCTTCTTGAAAACACCATAAAGCAGGACTTGGCCACAGACATCCTAAACCCCTATGTTAGAGACCAATCCTCCACAACTCCCATAGCTTCTTGCATCTTCCTCATCACATATTTCACATGCCCACCTCTGTTCTACAACCCCATCATTGGCATAGAAGGCCACACCCACTCCCTGTCCCACATCCTTAAATATGTCATCTAGCCATCAGGGTGAACAACACCGGACTAACACATCACTGAGGAGTACCATTGTCCACTTCAAACCACATTGACAACTCTGACCCCACCCTCATCCGTAGGACTCAATTGAAGTCCATGATCCAGTTATACAGAAGTCAGCCAATGACTCAACTTGATCAACAAGCATTCCCTCCACATGGTATCATAAGCTTTCTCAATGTCAAAATGCACAACACTCATCACCTCTTTTTTTGTCAGGTCCTTGGCTATCTTTGTACTAACTGTCACCATGGCATCCATGGCAGACCTCCCTTTCCAGAAACCCACTCTGTGCTTCACTCATCAAACCACTGACTTTCAAGAGATACATCATCCTACTCACTATCATCTTTTCCATAAATGTACACGTTGGATGTCAGAGCGATAGGCCTATAATTGCCCACCCTAGCGGGATCTTTACCTGATTTTACAAACGGCAGCACCACCTCACTTTTCCATCCAGCAGGTATCAATCACCCCAGTCCTCCACACCTTATTATACAACCCTAACACTGCTTCCAACATACTCTACAATACATGCTTAAACATCAACTGTACTACTGATGCAAGAAGCTATGAAACATCTTCCAGCGCCGACAAAGATGGCCGCCTCGCTTCGCATTCTTAGGAAACTATGCAGTATTTTTATTTTTTAATGTATTATTTCTTACACTGTTACCCCAGGAAATCTTAAGTCTCATTACATACAGCCGGGAGGAACTATTGGATATAAGAACAACATCAACTTACCAACATTACGACCAGGAATACGACTTTCCCGAAGCAGATCCTCTGTTTGGTCCACCACCCAGGACAATGGATTGGATCCCAGCCGGCGACCCAAAACAACAGCGCCGTGGAAAGGGCCAGACGGAGCGGTCTTCTGGTCCACCGCTCCGAGTATCGCCCACTGCTCTGAGTATACTACTAGCCAATGCCAGTCTCTCGACAACAAGGTAGACGAAATCCGAGCAAGGGTTGCCTTCCAGAGAGACATCAGAGATTGTAACATTCTCTGTATCACGGAAACATGGCTCACGTTATAGACACCTGGTTTCTTCACACATCGCGCCGACAGAAACAAGCATCTCTCTGGTAAGAAGAAGGGCGGGGGTGTATGCCTTATGAATAACGAGTCGTGATGTGATCAAAACAACATACAGGAACCCAAGAGAATTGTCTTTGATTATAATCACAGTCGTGTACACCCCCCCAAGCAGACACCTCAACGGCCCTGAAAGAACTTTATTGGACTCTATGTAAACTGAAAACCACATATCCTGAGGCTGCATTTATTGTAGCTGGGGATTTTAACAAGGCTAATCTGAAAACAAGGCTCCCTATATTTTATCAGCATATCGAATGCACGACCAGGGCTGGGAAAATTCTGTATCATTGTTATTGTAACTTCCGCGACGCATACAAAGCCACCCCTCGCCCTCCTTTCGGAAAATCTGACCACGACTCCATTTTGTTGCTCCCAGCCCATAGACAGAAACTAAAACAGGAAACGCCCGTGCTCAGGTCTGTTCAATGGTGGTCCGACCAATCTGATTCCACGCTTCAAGATTGCTTCGATCACGTGGACTGGGATATGTTCCGGATAGCGTCGAACAACAACATTAATATATACTCTGATTCGGTGAGCGAGTTTATTAGCAAGTGCATCGGGGATGTTGTACCAACAGCAACTATTAAAACCTTCCCCAACCAGAAACCGTGGATTGATGGCAGCATTCGCGCAAAACACTGCTTTTAATCAGGGCAAGGAGACCGGAAACATGACCGAATACAAACAGTGTAGCTATTCCCTCCGCAAGGCAATCAAACAAGCAAAGCATCAGTACAGAAACAAAATAGAGTCGCAATTCAACGGCTCAGACACGAGACAGGGTTTACAGTCAATCACGGACTACAAGAAGAAAACCAGCCCTGTCGCGGACCCCGATATCTTGCTCCCAGACAAACTAAACAACTTCTTCACTCGCTTGAGGAAAATACAGTGCCACCGACACGGCCTGCTACCAAAACCTGCGGACTCTCCTTCACCGCAGCCAACGTGAGTAAAGCATTTAAACGTGTTAACCCTCGCATGTTTTTACGGACATATTCAATCAATCCCTATCCCAGTCTTCTGTTACCACATGCTTCAAGAGGGCCACCATTGTTCCTGTTCCCAAGAAAGCGAAGGTAACTGAGATAAATGACTAGCACTCACTTCCGTCATCATGAAGTGCTTTGAGAGACTAGTCAAGGATCATATCACCTCCACCCTACGTGACACCCTAGACCCACTCCAATTTGCTTACCGCCCCAATAGGTCCACAGATGATGCAATCGCAATCACATTGCATACTGCCCTAACCCATCTGGACAAGAGGAATACCTATGTAAGAATGCTGTTCATCGACTATAACTCAGCATTTAACACCATAGTACCCTCCAAACTGGTCATTAAGCTCGAGACCCTGGGTCTCAACCCCGCCCTGTGCAACTGGGTCCTGGACTTTCTGACGGGCCGCCCCCAGGTGGTGAGGGTAGGAAACAACATCTCCACCCCGCTGATCCTCAACACTGGGGCCCCACAAGGGTGCGTTCTCAGCCCTCTCCTGTACTCCTTGTTCACCCATGACTGCGTGGCCATGCACTCCTTCAACTCAA
This sequence comes from Oncorhynchus clarkii lewisi, assembly GCF_045791955.1. NCBI lineage: Eukaryota > Metazoa > Chordata > Actinopteri > Salmoniformes > Salmonidae > Oncorhynchus > Oncorhynchus clarkii. Next base: position 23,222,634 of record NC_092178.1, read on the forward strand.
TCATCACGTTTGCAGACGACACTACAGTGGTAGGCTTGATTACCAACAACAACGAGACGGCTTACAGGGAGGAGGTGAGGGCCCTCTGAGTGTGGTGTCAGGAAATACAACCTCACACTCAACATCAACAAAACAAAGGAGATGATCGTGGCCTTCAGGAAAAGGCAGAGGGAGCAGCCCCCTATCCAGATCGACGGGACAGTAGTGGAGAAGGTGGAAAGTTTTAAGTTCCTTGGCGTACACATCACGGACAAACTGAAATGGTCCACCCACACAGACAACGCGGTGTAGAAGTTCAAAATTTGGCTTGTCACCAAAAATACTCACAAGCTTTTACAGATGTACAATCGAGATCATCCTGTATCACCGCCTGGTACGGCAACTGCTCCGCCCACAACCGCAAGGCTCTCCAGAGGGTAGTGAGGTCTGCACAACGCATCACCGGGGGCAAACTACCTGCCCTCCAAGACACATGCACCACCCGATGTCACAGGAAGGCCAAAAAGATAATCAAGGACAGCAACCACCCGAGCCACTGCCTGTTCATCCCGTTATCATCCAGAAGGCGAGGTCAGCACAGGTGCATCAAAGCAGGGACCGAGAGACTGAAAAACAGCTTATATCTCAAGGCCATCATACTGTTAAACAGCCATCACTAACATTGAGTGGCTGCTGCCAACATCCAACAACTCAAAACAACTCAAATCGCTAGCCACTGTAATAATTAAAAAATGGATGTAATAAATGTATCATTAGTCACTTTAAACAATGCCACTTTATTTAATGTTTACATACCCCACATTACTCATCTCATATGTATATACTGTACTCTATACCATCTACTGAATCTTGCCTATGCCGTTTCGCCATCGCTCAGCCATATATTTTTTGTACATATTCTTATTAATTCCTTTACACTTGTGTGTATAAGGTAGTTGTTGTGAAATTGTTAGATTACTTGTTAGATATTACTGCACGGTCGCATCTAGAAGCACAAGCATTTCGCTACACTCGCATTAACATCTGCTAAGCATGTGTATGTGTCCAATAAAATTTGATTTGATCACATAACATACCCTATCTCTAGGAGCAGCTTGCCCACAGCCTTCCAACGCCAACATCATCTCAAACATAGAGAACTCTGCATTCATAGCTTCTCCTGACTCTTTCTCTTAAAGACATCTCCATGCTTCTTTAACTTTTCCCTACATCTCCTCTTACTCTCATCACACAGGTGCTCACATCTATGAACCGGTGCAAATGCACCACGTAGGACATTTTACTTTTCTTTACTTGATACAGCTGTGATGTTTCCTTCTACCAACACTGGAATTCCATCAGTTTTATCTTTCCCCGTATTAAAAAAAATATATACATTTTCCAAAGTGTACCAATTTCGGTCCCTCTAACAATAGTGGAACAAAATTCCTGCCATGCGTACCTTTTCACTGTCTTAATCATTCTTCTGGCCATTGCTCTCTGTCAAGCCATTCTTAAGTACCTGTAGAGTGGTCTGGAGTTCATCTGAAATGTACCATTATGTTTCACATGATAAAAATGTTTTGATTGATGGAACAATCCAGCCAATGGTTAGGCAGCTGTGGTTTTGGCAGAGGAAACTGATTGGTCAGGACTCATGAGTAAAAGGTCCTGCCCCAGAGCAAATCTCTACAAATGAACAAAACTTTCTACAAATTTACAAATCTCTTGGTAAGGTGATAACAGTGACAGAACTCTGAGTACATGCAGATTCAAAATCTGCAAGTGTATCTTAAATTCACAGTAGAATATTCATACTCGTAAATTCACTTTATGCTTTAAATCATATTGAATGTATTCAAATGTCAAATTACAAGTTTGCGACCATTCTTAAATCTTTCACACATCATGATACAAACTTGCGAGTCATACTTGCAACCATGAATCATAAATAGTGTGTGTTCACGAAATTCAAAATACAAACCCTGTGCTTCTGTCATCATTATAATCCCATAATTCAAGGCCCTACCTTCAGTGAGACATAAGGAGGATGGAATTTGACCTGCCCGGTTAAATGAAGCATATGCTTTTCTTTATGCCATTGAGTCTGAGTCACAAATTTAAAACATGCAGAAATACATGGAATCAGATGAGCAGATATTGAATGAAGCTACATTTATTAAACAATTTGGCGGAATTTGTATGAGGTTTAGTTAAAAAAAAAGTGAAAAACATAATACAAATATGTATAAACTGTAATGACACTTATATAATAATATTAGTTGCAAAAAATCGAATCTCTTGTATTTTTAATGAAAACGTCATCTCACAGAAGCACAATCGTTTCTGTGTGACGTTGCCTGGGCACCATGGAAACCGCTCTTAGCTTGTGTCATTTCTTTCTTCAGTCTCTATAACAGTTTGAGAGCTACAGGAGTACGGAATGACTGATGACATTCTCAGTTAGCTGGTTATCTGTTATCGTTATTTGACCATCTAGTTAGTTCGCTAGCTAGCTAATCTTGTTTAGTTTGATCTAGCTAGCTAGTTAGGTTAGTGACAGTTGGTAAACTGGTTAGCTAGCTACATTAGCCAAGGTTACGTATTAGCTATCTAACGTTAGCTAGCTACTAGTTTTTTTTGCTTGGAAGACGTTGTTGTCAAGAGGTGGTCCACAGAACAAAGACTCGAATCAATGCTCGAATCAATAAAAGTCACTGGTATGTATGCACTTCATCTGTGTATGACTTGAATTTGCTTGAATTAGCTAACATTAGCTTTCCAATCTGTCCAGAAAGCCAGCAACAACAAAAACACACTGCACTTCAAACAGATAAAATGCTTATAATAAGTTGTGCTGCATATATGCTGCATTTCCACTCACTCTGAAACTGGCTGTTGTTTTGACATCCGTTAATTTGATGTTTTTAATAGTAAAAATGTATTCTATTTTTAAATCCGTTCTAGAGCAAAAAACAACAAGCACTAGTATCATGACAGGTCAACAGATAGAGAGAGGCCAAGTTGAAAGCTGCATCCTCTGAAGATGGAGAGGGTCAGTTTATGGCTTGAGCGGAGTGAGCTGGTCAGGGAATGGTAGACGATGGTGCTGGAGTCTGCTGATGATCTTGTAGAGACATAATAGACATGTTAGACATTATAAAGCAGTCATAACGTACATGCTTAACTTTTCAAGCACCTTTCAAGACACCAAAAGTCACTTTTACATACACAAGATAAAACATCTATAAAAGCACACATTTAAAAGAGTAAGCATATAAAAAGTACACCAACATTGTTATATCAAGTCTAACAATGCATTATTACTGTCAGTAGCTGTTGCAGTACTTGTTAGTACATTGACATGGTCAAAGGATATTTATCCATTCTTAATGTATTTGTTCCATGACCAGCTACGGACTCATCTTTTGGAATGATTCAGCTTGGGCACTGTTATCTGAAATGGTTTGTTTTGAAATCTGTTGTTGCCATGTGATCTGCAGAAGTCCTGAATTGGTTGAGTTGTTAGTGCAGTGGTTGCATAGCTTCCACATCAGTGCTCCTGTCTGAACAAAGTAGTTATACACAGTGTGATGACGCTCCTGGTCAACCAGCCCATCTCACTGGAGCACAGAACACAAGGCTCTGCACTATGGCTGCTACCCTGTCAGACTCTGGAGGCACGATGGGAATCATTTGGCGACACGCCTACATCATAACTGACTGTGCTTTGTGCATAATAGTCCCACTAAGGACTGCTGGTACAATTGCTATAAAGCTGTAACTGGAGAGGTTGTCGGAAATGTCCATTTGAGGTCTATGCACTGTGATTCTATGAAATGGAGGAGGATAGAAGCAGCCTTTATTGCCTTGGGCTGAGTGAGTCAGTGTTGCTCTGCAAACACAAACTAATGATATCACCCTCTGAGCTATTGAATAATCCTCTATTGGGTTCTGTAAACAACACATGCACACATGACATACTTCACAGAAATCTAGCTTTAGAGCTGAACTGGCTGCAGACTGAAGAAGCTCCCCTGTCTCGTTCTGTAAGAGGATTAGTCTATGTACTGTTCAGTGAGTGAGTGAGAGAATCTAAAATAAGTAAGCTGCTGCGTCAGTATTACTGACTCAACCCTCGGTCAGTCATCATCACTTGTTGTTTCAGAAAGGCTCCATTGGCCAGAGATGGAGCAGTCTAAAAAGTACCTACTGAGCTTGACAGTGCCGGTAGAGATGGAGATCTCTAAGAAGTACTCAAGCCCCACTGTGCCGGACAAGCAGCCTCTGAGCCCCACTCAGGTGTGCCTGGAGAAGCTGTCCTCCAGCATCCTCAAGGACCTCTTCACCACAGGAACCAGCAGCTACAATGTGCTCCTGCAGGGCGAGGAGGAGGAGAGACAGAGCCCAAAGCACTCCCCGTACCGCAGGCCCAAGAAGACTGTGAGATGTGCCTCTACATCCAGCAGGTCACACGATAACCACCGCCATCCGTCTGTAACTCCTCTGTTACTGTTGGGCCAGCAGGGCAGTGGAGACACCAGGGACACCAGGCACTCCTCCCACCACCATATCTTCTCCTCCGCCTCAGGGGGCTTTGCCAGCGGACAAAAGGCAGCCCACAGCATCACGGTCCTGGGTAGCACCATGGGCCTGTCCCCCCGCCCTGTCACCCGGCCACGGAAGACCTGCTTTTCCAGCTCACCCCGTACCAAGCTGCCCTCGCTGCCCAGAGGAGGGGTGATGCGGGAAGGGGAGAACGCCGGAATCAAGAAGCTTTGCATCCTCACTGCCATCAAGCCGTCCAACGTGGAGAAGGAGAAGGTGAAGTTCTTCAAGTCGGACTTTAGCTACAATCCTCAGTTTGAGTACAGCAACCCTGTGTCTCCGCTGGTGCTGGCTCGCCACAACAATGCCTCCGACCGCTTCCTGACACAGGTGAGACCCAGGTCAATTAATTAATAGTGTTTATTTGGGCCATTTTAAACCATAAATGTCCCTACACATCAGCTATAACAGTGGAGAGGTGAGGAGCGAATTATCATGCCAATTACTGTTACAGGTAAGTCTAAGGACAGGAGACAAGTTTTATACAACTAAGGCAAGAAGTAGACTAGGCACAACAAACAGTAAGCACTTCCAGAGGTCGGTACAGATGACCTACCCTGTCCTAAACCATGTCCCAAGTGCCCAATACTACTGCTGAGCCGGCTGATTTTAAATAGTGAGGCACATTGTGCCGGGGTCAAGCCCAGAGCCTGTGGCCAAACAATTTCTCTCTGCCAAACCTCTTATTCTCCCAGGACTGAGCTGAAGTAAATATGCTCACTCGGTGAAAGCCACATAGCCAGGCAGCAGACAAACCCTGACAGACAAGCTTGGATAGATTAGTTGGGGGGGAAAGGTGCTTTAAAACTCAAGCTTAGCACACCAGTCAGGGGGTGGAATGAGACACCAGTGCTCTCTCTGTCTGAGCTGTAGTCTGGAGATCTATCCACATTAGTATTTATCAAATGGCTATCCACATTAGCCCTTAGAAAGGCCAGATAGCCAACAAGCTACTCTAACGACAGATCAATAGCTGAGTGAGTATGTTAAAAGTCATGTTGTGATTACCCCAACAAGAGAGACAAGAGAAATCAGACATCATAAAGGTTATTGGATACATGAATATTACTGCACATCTTTGTACCTCACGCAATAGTTAGCGGAGCTTCAAGAATGAATTGAGGGAGAAATACATTTCCAAGAAAATATTATTTCAAGCACTACTGTAAATCACAGTGATTGTACTAGGTAGCCTGCTGTATAACATATAGTCCAGTAGAATTAATAGAATGTAGTCTGGGCTAGTGTTTTGAGTGTGGTTGGAATTTAATAGCAACCCCTAAGGTGTTCTGTTGTGTGCTTGCTATCTGGGTAACACTAGTATACTGATAGGAACCTATGGCAGCCTCTTTTGTTGAGTGAAGACTACAGAAAATGTAGGTAACGTGATCCTGTGGTGGACGTTGCCGTTTGTGCTATCATGTTTACTTTCTTCCACTCCTGGGATTAGTATTGTTTTACACATTCCCATTGTGTATAGCTGTGTGGCCATTCACTACACTGATGTAGAATAGAACCCCTTTTTTTGTTTTGATCCTCAATGCTGACAATCAACTGTTATTAAACTTCAAACGATGAAACACAAATTAGCCTATCTGCCCAACTTCATGTTGTTTAGGCTACCTCATGCAGTTATCTTAACCCTGATAAGCTTCAGGAACTCATTTACACTGTGTGACTTCAACAGCTAATTGTGCTATTGCGCAACAACTCCAGTTACTGTACATTTAACAGAACTGACTTGATTTCCAGTCTCTATTTGATCTCTATGGCGTGTGCGCTGGGGCGAGAGAGAGGATGATCTCTGTAATGATCTGTAGGGAGCAGGGACTGTTTCTATTAAGCTTAGTCCACAGCCCTGACCACACCACAGAGAGAAGAGAGAAAGCACTGACCTGTCCTGCCCTGGCCTTGCCACCTGACAAAACAACTCCAAGTGCTATTCCTAAAAGGGAGCTATTTACAGTGCCTTGCGAAAGTATTCGGCCCCCTTGAACTTTGCGACCTTTTGCCACATTTCAGGCTTCAAACATAAAGATATAAAACTGTATTTTTTTGTGAAGAATCAACAACAAGTGGGACACAATCATGAAGTGGAACGACATTTATTGGATATTTCAAACTTTTTTAACAAATCAAAAACTGAAAAATTGGGCGTGCAAAATTATTCAGCCCCTTTACTTTCAGTGCAGCAAACTCTCTCCAGAAGTTCAGTGAGGATCTCTGAATGATCCAATGTTGACCTAAATGACTAATGATGATAAATACAATCCACCTGTGTGTAATCAAGTCTCCGTATAAATGCACCTGCACTGTGATAGTCTCAGAGGTCCGTCAAAAGCGCAGAGAGCATCATGAAGAACAAGGAACACACCAGGCAGGTCTGAGATACTGTTGTGAAGAAGTTTAAAGCCGGATTTGGATAAAAAAATATTTCCCAAGCTTTAAACATCCCAAGGAGCACTGTGCAAGCGATAATATTGAAATGGAAGGAGTATCAGACCACTGCAAATCTACCAAGACCTGGCCGTCCCTCTAAACTTTCAGCTCATACAAGGAGAAGACTGATCAGAGATGCAGCCAAGAGGCCCATGATCACTCTGGATGAACTGCAGAGATCTACAGCTGAGGTGGGAGACTCTGTCCATAGGACAACAATCAGTCGTATATTGCACAAATCTGGCCTTTATGGAAGAGTGGCAAGAAGAAAGCCATTTCTTAAAGATATCCATAAAAAGTGTTGTTTAAAGTTTGCCACAAGCCACCTGGGAGACACACCAAACATGTGGAAGAAGGTGCTCTGGTCAGATGAAACCAAAATTGAACTTTTTGGCAACAATGCAAAACGTTATGTTTGGCGTAAAAGCAACACAGCTGAACACACCATCCCCACTGTGAAACATGGTGGTGGCAGCATCATGGTTTGGGCCTGCTTTTCTTCAGCAGGGACAGGGAAGATGGTTAAAATACATGGGAAGATGGATGGAGCCAAATACAGGACCATTCTGGAAGAAAACCTGATGGAGTCTGCAAAAGACCTGAGACTGGGACGGAGATTTGTCTTCCAACAAGACAATGATCCAAAACATAAAGCAAAATCTACAATGGAATGGTTCAAAAATAAACATATCCAGGTGTTAGAATGGCCAAGTCAAAGTCCAGACCTGAATCCAATCGAGAATCTGTGGAAAGAACTGAAAACTGCTGTTCACAAATGCTCTCCATCCAACCTCACTGAGCTCGAGCTGTTTTGCAAGGAGGAATGGGAAAAAATGTCAATCTCTCGATGTGCAAAACTGATAGAGACATACCCCAAGCGACTTACAGCTGTAATCGCAGCAAAAGGTGGCGCTACAAAGTCTTAACTTAAGGGGGATGAATAATTTTGCACGCCCAATTTTTCAGTTTTTGATTTGTTAAAAAAGTTTGAAATATCCAATAAATGTCATTCCACTTCATGATTGTGTCCCACTTGTTGTTGATTCTTCACAAAAAAATACAGTTTTATATCTTTATGTTTGAAGCCTGAAATGTGGCAAAAGGTCGCAAAGTTCAAGGGGGCCGAATACTTTCGCAAGGCACTGTATATAGCCTAATCATAGATAGCTCTGCTATTCAGTATATCCCTCCAAACAAATCAACTGAAGGATCTTGTTATTTCCCTCAATATCATCTGAACACGTTGTACTCCTGAACTGAATCAAGCCTTTGTAGCTGTATCCTCACTGAGATAACACCTAAGTCCATTATTAGATTTTAGCATAATGTTTTCTGTCATTGTGTTTCTCTCCCCCTACAGGCGGTGCGTATCATGGAGTTGGCCCTCCAGAAGTATGGGAATTATGAGAAGTTTGAGCAAGCCACAGGAGGCAACCTACTCACCAAGTGCCGTATCTGGTACCTGGTCAAGAAGTACATGGAAAAGGAGGGTTGTATTGGGGAGGTGAGAGGATATGAGCCAGCTGGAGTAATCTGATTCTAGAACTGTGGTCAAGGGCAACTTTTACCTGGAGAATGGTAGAAGGAACCCCTTACCACAGATCCAGGGTCAACTACAGTGCCTTCAGAAAGGATTCACACCACTTGACTTTTTCCACATTTTGTTGCTACAGCCTGAATTTAAAATAGATTAAATATATATTTTTTGTCACTGGCCTACACACAAAACTCCATAATGTCAAAGTGGAATTATGTTTTTAGAAATCTTGAGTCAATAAGTATTCAACCCCTCTGTTGTGGCAAGACTAAATAAGTTCAGGAGTAAAAATGTGCATAAAAGTCACTTAATAAGTTGCATGGACAGTAATAGTGTTTAACATGATACCCCACACATACAATTATCTGTCCCTCAGTCGAGCAATGAATTTCAAACACAGATTCAACCACAAAGACCAGGAAGGTTTTCCAATGCCTCACAAAGAAGGGAACCTATTGGTAGATGGGTAAAAAAATAAAAACAGACATTGAATATCCCTTTGAGCATGGATAAGTTCTTAATTACACTTTGGATGTTGTATCAATACACCCAGTGTAACGGATCTCGTGGGTTGAAGAAGGAGACCAAGGTGCAGCGTTGTAGGTGTTCATGATTTTTAATAAACTGAACACTGCAACAAAATAACAAAGTAGAAAAAAACGAAAGCGCACAGCTCTGTCAGGCAACAAAACAGCTAAACAGAAAATAACTCCCCACAAAACCCAAATGGAAAATGACAACCTATATATGATCCCCAATCAGAGACAACGATAGACAGCTGCCTCTGATTGGGAACCATACTCAGCCAAAAACACAAAGAAATAGAAAACATAGATTCTCCCACCCGAGTCACACCCTGACCTAACCAAACATAGAGAATAAATAAGGATCTCTAAGGTCAGGGCGTGACACCCAGTCACTACAAAGATACAGGCGTCCTTCCTAACTCAGTTGCCAGAGAGGAAGGAAACCGCTCAAGGATTTCACCATGAGGCCAATTTTTTTATTTTTTATGTTTATTTAACTAGGCTAGTCAGTTAAGAACAAATTCTTATTTACAATGATGACCTACCAAAAGGCAAAAGGCCTTCTGCGGGGATGGGGGATTCAAAATAAATGAAATAAAAATATAGAACAAAACACACATAACGACAAGAGAGACAACACACCACATAAAGAGAGACCTAAGACAACAACATAGCATGGCAGCAACACATGACAACACAGCATGGTTGCAACACAACATGACAACAAAATGGTAGAAACACATGGCAGCAGCACAACATGGTAGCAGCACAAAAGAGGGTACGAACATTGTTGGGCACAGACAACAGCACAAAGGGAAAGAAGGTAGAGACAACATGATTGAGTCTTTGAATGAAGAGATTGAGATAAAGCTGTCCAATTTGAGTGTTTGTTGCAGCTTGTTCCAGTTGCTAGCTGCAGCAAACTGAAAAGACAAGCGATCCAGGGATGTGTGTGCTTTGGGCACCTTTTTAACTGAATGTGACTGGCAGAACGGGTGTTGTATGTGGAGGATGAGGGCTGAAGTAGATATCTCAGATAGGGGGGAGTGAGGCCTAAGAGGGTTTTATAAATAAGCATCAACCAGTGGGTCTTGTGACAGATATACAGAGATTACCAATTTACAGAGGAGTATAGAGTGCAGTGATGTGTCCTATAAGGAGCATTGGTGGCAAATCTGATGGCCAAATGGTAAAGAACATATATTTTGGTGACCAATGGTCACTTTAAAAGAGTTTAATTGCTGTGATAGGAGAAAACTGAGGATGGATCAACAACATTGTAGTTACTCTACAATACCAACCTAAATGACAGAGGGCAAAGAAGGAAGCCTCTACAGAATAGTGTTGACTCAGGGGTGTGAATACTTATGTAAATTTGATATTTCTGTATTTCATTTAAATACATTTGCAAAAACTAAAAACATGTTTTCACTTTGTCATTATTGGGTAAAATATATGTAATCTTTTTTTAATTCAGGCTGTAACACAACAAAATGTGGTTTAAGTCAAGGGGTATGAATGCTTTCTGAAGGCACTGTATGTTCATCCATCTAGTGGTTATGTCAGAGAGCAGTTCCCAGATGTCCCATGGCTATAAAAGAACAGCCACACAGTTACAGGAGAAGGCTGACATCCCCGACTTGTACAAGGTTTCCATTTCCATGAGCACATCCGCTTTACAGCCCTGTTGTTTTTGTTGAATAAATGAATAATAACTTCTGACACGTTCTGAGTCATGAAGGTCATAGAGACCATGGGAAACAGACATAAGAAAATACCACTCTCCCAGGGCCTGGTTAATCTTGTTCCTCCTAAATCTCCCAAAAGAACAAACCCCCTAAGATCACTATAATTAACATTCTGCACACCAGAATCAAAGCAATTCCCACATAGTAACCCCATATTCTGCTATGGTACCGTAGCGCTTATTAAGGTAGACTTTTCTTAACCACATATCTCTATGTGGTGTCTTTGCCAGAAAAATCGCAAAATCTCTCCCTCTCTCTGTTGTCAGATAGTGGTCAACGTGACAGACGACCTCCTCTCCAGAGCGTCCATGACGGTGGTGAACAGCCGGCCCACTCTGACCATCAACATTGCCACAGCCCGGGAACACTGGCTGGAGGGCATGCTACAACACGAGATCGGTTGGTACTATAACTCCATTATACCTCTAGGGGTGCTTAGTTTTGTCAAGAGGTGCACAAATCCCAGTGTTTGTTCCAGTATTGCAGCCACACAGTAATTCAAGGGTAACAATGCACACAGTTGTCCTGGATCAGGGAGAATGGGTCAGGAGTGCTAGGTGCAAAATATGTATTGGTTGATAAGAGGCACTTCCACAACCACAGCACATTTAAATGAACACAATCATTACTCATGGTCCTGGACCACTCAATACTGAACTTGCTGTTTGCTCTCAGTAATTCACCGGCCCACTAGTCTGCTCTGCTGTACTCAGCAGCACTGTTATTTTTTCTAGGATGCTGGGACTCCTCACCCTGGTGGTGCAATATAGCCACTGCGATCATTTCCTGTGTCTGTACCCTCTGCCCAGGCACACACTACTTCCGGGGCATCAACAACGCCCAGCAGCCGTGGAACAGCGGAGTCGGCAGGAAGAAGCACAACCTCCGACCTTTGAACCCCACGGAGGAGGGGCTGGCCAGCATCCACTCTGTCCTGTTCCGTAAGGACCCTACCCTGTGGAGGGCTGCCTTGCTCTACTACACTGTGTACCAGGCCAGCCGCATGTCCTTCTCTCAGCTGTTCCACAGCCTGGGACGCTTCGTCCAGGACCCCAACACACGCTGGGACTATTGTGTACGAGCCAAGAGGGGACAGACCAACACCGCACAGCCAGGTAACTAACACAGACATAACCGTTTGTTCACACGCTCATCCAGATGTAGTATCTTAATTTGAGCCGGTTTGCTACAGCAGGAAAATAATCAATCCTGCAGCAACAAGAAATGTGAATTATTATGTGGATTATAATTAATGGACATTTTTGTAGGGGTCGATACATCTTTCGTAAGGGAAAATCAAGTCTGAAATTTGAAGGTGTAAATTGCAAACTTCAGAAGCCTTTTTAAACCGCCGATACACCACACGTTCTGAATGTTCTGCATTGCAGGAAAGTATTCCTGCAACGGGGTGATCAAATTAAGCTCCTACATCTGTACATAGGCGGTCCTGCATGCAGCTACACGCCTATCTCTTACTTGAGCTTTTCCTCCTACTGGAGTCAGCATTTTCTACCAGGCCTTGACTGTTTTTAACTTCTGATGTAATGAATGTGGCCTTGGCTGTTTTTAACTTCTGATGTAATGAATGTGGCCTTGGCTGTTTTTAACTTCTGATGTAATGAATGTGGCCTTGGCTGTTTTTAACTTCTGATGTAATGAATGTGGCCTTGGCTGTTTTTAACTTCTGATGTAATGAATGTGGATGTAACAGCTTTCTTCTGTGGACAAAGGATCGGACCAAAGCGCAGCGTGGTTAGAGTTCAACATGTTTAATCAAGACCATAAACGTGAACACTACAAAATACCAAAACAACAAATGTGGAAAAACCAAAACAGTCCTATCTGGTGCATAGCCACAAAGACAGAAGACAAGAAACAACCACCCACAAAACCCAACACAAAACAGGCTACCTAAATATGGTTCCCAATCAGAGACAATGACTAACACCTGCCTCTGATTGAGAACCATATCAGGCCAAACATAGAAATAGACTAACTAGACATACAACATAGAATGCCCACTCAGATCACACCCTGACCAAACAAAGCATATAAACATACAAAGCAAACTATGGTCAGGGCGTGACAGTGGACTTGGCTGTTTCAGTACGTACTGATGTCATCTCCATGGGCTTGTTGTTGTATATTTCAGGTTGTTTCAGTAAGGACCAGGTTTACCTGGATGGCATCCTGAAGATCCTGAGACACAGAGAGAAGATTGACTTCCAGCTGCTAATGTCCCTGGGGAAGGTGGGTAACAGGGGGTCTGTTTAATATATCAGACTAGGACCCATAGACATAGCAACAGTAGGTTTATCAGGAGGCTGCCTAACCTGCATCCTATGCCTTTTTGTGAGTAATGATTATTTTTCAAAGGGTTTGCATTACACTGCAGACAGGAGACGCAAAGGGCGATGTGTTTGACTGCACAGCTTTCGTATCGCTCTCCTCTCTCCCTCTCTCTCCACCATAACTACAATGCCTATTTGCACATGAATTTAAATGAGATGCCAGGCTGAAAAAGCTTACGTAAATACAGCAGTATGAGGAGAAAGCAGAGCAGACCATATTATGACTTCAGGCATAGAGAGGGAACACATGACTCAATGTGTTTCACACAGATGGGCTTCCAGTGTTACTGCTGTCTGTTCTAGGCATATCTGTATAGCACAGGTGGCCAACCCTCCTCCTAGAGAGCTACTTGGTATGCAGGCTTTTGTTCCTGCCATGCTTTAGCACATTTGATTCTAATGAGCTGCTCATCAGAGCATGGATTCACAGTTCCTGGTGTGTTAGAGTAGGGCTGGAACAAAAGCCTGCCTGGAGAAGGGTTGGCCAGTGGCAATCCCTGCTGAATAGAAACCTGCTTGCATTACATTATTCCATCTGGATTGTTTCTGTCTGATGTTTTTATTTGCTTGTTCTAAAACACATTAGCATGATCTCGATTGTTTCTGTCTGTCTGCTTGCCCAGGTGTCGTACAAGGACGTGGATCGGCTGAAAGGCCTGGCGCAGATGGAGCCCGTGAGGATACCTCACTTCCTGCAGGACACAGCGTGCTACGCTGAACAGCTGGAGAAGATCATGGAGGTCAACCAGCTGACTGATGAGGAGCTCAGGGTGCTCATCCGAGACATGGAGGACTAGTGGGCCTGCACACTCAGTTACTCCAACACATAGCTTTTATAGGTTAACAGCAACCGGACCAAGATCCATTTGGGATTGAAACATTTTGTAAATAACAAAGGCATAGAGGTTGTTATAAGGTTGTTATAAGGTTGTTATAAAGGTATGTGTTGGAGTACGTGAGTGTGCGGGTTCTTCTGTCCCAGTACCCCATGAAAAGTGACCATATGCTCCTCATCTGAGCATACCCAGAAAGAAGTGACCCCTGACCCTCCAGCATGCCACACTTCCACTGAGCTACTGAGCTACCGAAACCTCATTAAAGTCAGTGACATCATTCACAGTGACAACCCTGCATCTCTCACTACCATCCCCAACAGGCAAAATGGCATATGATGTCATGATGATGTAGTTTCCTGGTTGAAAACTGGTTTTCTACTACGTATGGTAGCTGTGTGACGTGACATGACTTGTGCAGCGTACTGTATTGTATGTAGGATTTCCCTCTCCATATTTCTCCATCTCTCTATCTCTCTCTTGCACCCCAAAGGTAAGTGCACTTCTATTTTCAATCTTCTGTTCCAAAGACAAATGGGTTCCTATGCTTTTACTGTGCCCTTGGTTGGTTGCTGTTCTTATAGTTGATGTTCAGGGAATTACCCATGAACCAGAGAGAGTGTGTGGTTGTCAGGATCGGGCTGCAGTAAGAGACATACAGGAGAGAGATGGCTATGGTATCATAAAAGCACAACACTGATTCATGATGTGCCAGGTCACAGTGGAGGAAGGCATGTGGAAGAGGCAAACTAACGAAGCACAAGACAGCAGCATAGTGCTGAGATAGTAGGATTGTGATAGCATAGAAGTGCATTGTGGATCATATGTATTTGTGCCCCGTTGATGTATCCGGCAAGAGGTTACCTTGGTGCAGCAGCATCAATCCCTTCAAACACCCACCGTCTTAAGATTTGCACTTTTCTCTCCAGCATTTATAACCTTTCACCTATGAACTTTGAACTGCTTTGTTTCTGGCAGTTTCCTTAGAGAAAACCTTATAACCTTACACTTATAAACTCTCCTTGCTGCATTTTAAAACCAACCAATAGGCCTAGTGTTTTTAAAGGCACAGTACAACAGTAATATTGTACTGTAATGTTTTTCTCCATTTGTCAAACATGATTGACAGGTTGTTGATGTTCTTGCTTTTGGTACCTGTTATGAGAACTGAACACTGTGATATTTGATAAATATTGTTCTATTGACACTTCCACCTAGCCTGGTCCTAGATCAGTTTGTGCTGTCTTGCCAATAGTTATTTCTAATGACCATAGGAGTTGGCAGGACATCACAAACTGATCTGAGACCAGTCTAATTTTGACCTGATGTAGGTAGCATGTTTGCTGCCGATACTTCACCACAAATGGCCCTGGGCATGATCCAACTGTATGATGAGCACTATGTATTGTATTGCACTGTATTTTAATACCTCCTGATGTTCACTGAAGCCCCGGGAAACCCTAATAAAGTGGATCCATCACCTTGGAGACTTCTGTCTCAATCTGAGGAAAGAGGTGTTGCAGTCACCTTGTCACTTCATTAATCTCCGGTTTCGCTGTGAGACTTGACTCCATTGTGGCTCTGTGTTTATTGGCACCTACAAGTACTGACATGCTGGACAATAGGCCTCTGTCTACACGGATCACCAACGGATCCTGGGCGGTCACTCTGCTCCATAGAACCTGGGTTGTATTCACTAGGCATGAAATGGAAGAAAACAGGCTGAAACAGGGAGGTACTATCGGAACTTGTCCAATAAGAAATTTTCTGTTGCAGAACATTTTTAAACGTTTTTCTACTGGTGTGCCCTGATTTGTTAAACTGATAGGTGCTTGTCCTACTTGAGGAGACAACTTCATAGTGGGGGCTGGTCCGGAGGTGTTTTCTATGGTTAGATATGGGTGTTTATCAGTGGAGCCTGCTGAGGGGATGACGGCTCATAATAATGGCTGGAATGAAGTCAGTGGCATGGTATCCACCACATAGAAACCATGTGTTTGATACCATTCCATTGACTCCATTTCAGCCATTATTATGAGCCGTCATCCCCTCAGCAGGCTCCACTGGTGTTTATAGTCTATTGGTCGAGCTTGACCTGGCTGTGTTATACTACTAACAATGGAATCAGGTTCATTTTAACATGGAAACCAGATGATAAATGTATGAGATTCTACTTTTTACGCAAGACAATGTCAAAAGCCAAGTTTCTAAACATTCTGAGTCAGTTTTTATTTTGTTAGGGGGTGTTTCACATGGCTTGGAAGCCAACCATAAATATTTCACAGAGCCATTTTGTTTTAGAAGCTTGTCTGGTAGAAGTGGGTTAAATGTTTGTAGGACATGTGTGACAGCTGATGTGTGGGTGGGCTCAATGAGAGGAGGCCTCTGCAGTCCACATCTTTCACCGCTAGAGGGCAGTCCCATCCACTACTTTCTCCATAGCTCTATTCGGCAGTGAAATGATTAGACTATGAAATGTGAAATCACTTAAAAAACGGAAGAAAGCGGCAACTCAACTCCCAACATCATATACCAATGATGAAAGTAGAATTATGCATTTTACTTTAAACACATTCCATCCTAATGTGACAGAGCCAGTATTGACCGATAATAACCACACTCTTAGTGAGGATATGTTTGTATACATGACATCACAGACCGAAGGTTCCTTCTGAACTTCCTCATCCTGTAATACATGATGTTGACAGTGATGTAACCATAGCAACAGAGGATGTAACATCCCCCAAGCACAGTTCACTCCGACATGTGCCACTGAAAGAAGAACTTGGCTGAACTGAAACAGATAAGCTGTCGCAAGAGCAGAGGTCGACACAGGCACACTTACCTTCAGGATGTCCCAGCTTCCAAAATAGGAACCTCAGCAATGAATAGTCCTTATTTTCACATTAATCATGTGGTTGGAAAGCCAGGTCTACTTTTTTAGGATATTGATAATGAATACTCTTAAATGTCTGCCCACATGACAAAATACTACAGTTTACTATAGAATAGTACAATACTTACTATAGAATTATAACGGAAACTGTAGTATACTGTAGAATCTGTATACTGTAGGATCCATCGATCATGTATATTGTAGTACTTACTATAGGATGTTGTAGTATACTGTAGAATACTATAGTAAATACTACAGTGCTATCTGCAAAAAAACTGTACTAAATACTACAATAAGGTCTGCAAAAACACTGCACTTTTAAATAGTAAATACTACAGTGTTTAATTTGCATATACTCTGCCAATTCCCCTCCCCCATATCGCAGTTTGAGCCACCAACAAGTGAGAAACCTACATGCTATGTATAGACCATATATTGTGTTCCCTACAGATTATAGAAAAGGGCAGAAGCTCTCAACTATCTGTTCCGACCCCAGTCCTATCTACCTACAGGTTATGAAAAATGTGTTCTTTTAGTATTTCTCCAGTAGGTTTCCTGAAGAAGAAAGCCTCCACTTCTATGTCAAAGATAATAAAACAAAAACACTACAGTAAATACTACAGTATACTACAATACACAAAAACACTACATTAATTACCATAGTATATTCTACAGTTGTCTTTTACCACAGTATTTATACCATAGTTAACTGTAAATACTACAGTATACTACAGTAAATACTACAGTATCCACTGTAGTGTTTTTGCAGACTACAGTGAATACTACAGTAAATTCTGCAAGAACACTACACTGAATACTATAGTATTTTTTCATGTGGGTAGTGAAGTGTTATAATAACAGTCAGCCCTAGGATTCAAACCCACTTCTCTAACCTCTGTTAAGAGGTTACATTCCATCACTATCCCTAAGCTCAACATGAATAAAAAGGAATAAATCAAAGTTAGCGGGATTGCAGAAGATCACTTGTACGAAAAACAGTCTCTGTTTCTGGGGCTTTTACAGAGCAGCTTTAATCTGTTAAATGTCACCATTGTCTGTATATTGCACATTGTCTGTCACCATTATAGTGGTAGCCAACACACTTCAATGCAAAAGATCCACTGTCTGTTCACCTGTTCTACTATACTACTACTATTCTACTATATGTTATAAACCTAGCTCCCTTTCGGATGCATAGAGCAAAACATTTAAATGATAATAGCCTATCTAATAGGCCCAATTAAATGAGAGATGCTCATGGTAATTTGTTATATGGCTACTTCAGGAATATGAACTCATCGTAGCCAGAAAAGGTGCAATGGTTATGATATACACTGAATTTACAAAACATTAAGAACACCTTCCTAATATCAAGTTGCACTCCCCGTTTTGCCCTCAGAACAGCCTCACTTCGGGGACACATGGACTCTACAAGGTGTCGAAAATGTTCCCCGGGATGCTGGCCCATGTTGACTCCAATCCTTCCCATCCTTCCATACCAGTGTGTCAAGTTGGCTGGATGTCTTTTGGGTGGTGACCCATTTTTGATACATGGGAAACTGTTGAGCTTGAAAAACCCAGCAGCATTGCAGTTCTGGCTAACCTAGACTCAGAGCATTTCGTATTATTCTGTACGTAAATCTGTACGTAGACCCTCCATTTCATATGATATGTTACGTTTCGTATGGTATGTATTAATTTGTGGATGTCCATCATTTATTTCATATGATTTGTTACGAATTACAATTTGTATGGTATTTTACGAATTTGCAAATAGTTAGCATGTTAGCTAACTCTTCCCCTAACCATAACCTTAACCCTTCCCCTAGCCCTAACCTTAACCCTTTAACCTAGCCATCTAGCTAATGTT
Source organism: Oncorhynchus clarkii lewisi (assembly GCF_045791955.1). NCBI lineage: Eukaryota > Metazoa > Chordata > Actinopteri > Salmoniformes > Salmonidae > Oncorhynchus > Oncorhynchus clarkii. Next base: position 23,241,422 of record NC_092178.1, read on the forward strand.
AGCCACAACATATTGGAATTCGTAACATATCACACATTTTTAAAGTACATAACATATTTAGCAAAGTAGCTAAAAAGTAGTAAGTAGTTGAAAAGTTGCTAATTAGCTAAAATACTAAAGTTGTCCATGACGAGATTTGAACACACAACCTTTGGATTGCTAGATCAAATTATATGCCCACCCACCTTTTGTTTTTGCCTTAGGTAGCCTTTTGTCTTAAGAATTTAAAATGGATTCCATTGAGATCGTATCACTGGCTGACACACAACACCCCATAATGTCAAAGTGGAAGTGTGTTTTTAGAATTTTTCTTTTACAAATAAATGAAAAATGAAAAGCTGTAACATCTTGAGTCAATAAGTATTCAACTCCTTTGTTATTGCAAGCCTATATCAATTCAGGAATAAAAATATGCTTAATTAACAGGATTTTTAAATGACTTTCTGTACCCCACACATACAATTATCTGTAAGTGGCTGCATCATGATATGGGCATGCTTGTCATTGGCAAGAACTAGGGAGACATTTTCACAGGGTGCAACTTCGGTTTTAGAAGTGGGAGGGGGGAATTAAAAAAAAATCCAGTTGGATAAACACGCCAAACAGCCTACCCGACCGCTCGGAGACGTCCGCATGGTCCTAAAGCACACCGTTGCTTTGTTTTGTATCACATTCTAATGATAAAACTGTGAGGGAGAAAAATGCAATTTCAGAATATCCCCGCGTCCCCAGTGAAAGTTACGCCCCTGTTATTTTAGGATAAATAGCAGAGCTAAGCACAGGCAAAATCCTGGAGTTAAACCTGGTTCAGTCTGCTTTCCAACAGACACTGGGAGACAGATTCACCTTTCAGCAGGACAATAACCTAAAACACAAGGGCAAATATACACTGGAGTTGCTTACCAAGACGACATTGGTCGAGTTACAGTTTTGACTTAAATCAGCTTGAAAATCTATGCCAACACTTTAAAATGGCTGTCTAGCAATGATAAACAACAAACTTGACAGAACTTTAAGATTTTTTCAATAATGTGCAAATATTGTACAATCCAGGTGTGCAAAGCTCGTAGAGTCTTACCCAGAAAGGCCCACAGCTGTAATCGCTGCCAAAGGTGATTCTAACATGTATTTAGTCAGGGGGTTGAACACTGTAGTTCAGAGATATATGTGTGTGTGTGTGTGTGTGTGTGTGTGTGTGTGTGTGTGTGTGTGTGTGTGTGTGTGTGTGAGAGTTTACATACTGTATCCTATCTTCATCTGAACAGACAATGTGTTGGAAGGAGCTAGTAATTGGTTGCCGGGCTCCATGTCAAGTTGCCTCACTTCAGTTTACTTATGGCACTGCCTACTCCTGATGATTTGTTTTTCAAATCATAGGAGCAAAAAATATTTAGCTTTATCTGGGACGCTAAACCAGACAAAATAAAGTGTTCCTATCTATATAATGAATACGAATTGGGTGGGTTGAGATTATTACATTTTAAAAGCACTAAACCTCTCTCTAAAAGCTTCACTTATTCAAAAGTTTTACTTGAACCCTAAATGGTTCTCAAGTAGATTACTAAGAAAACCTCGTCCATTGTTTAAAAATGGCCTTTTTGTCTTTGTGCAGATTGCCGTGTCTCATTTTCGATTAATTTCAAACAAGCATTGCAGAGCTGGCTACAATTTCAAATTTATCCCCCGGAAAAGATAAAACAAATATTACAACAAATATTATGGCTCAAAATTATGGCTCAAAACTCAAATGTGCTGGTTGATAAAATACCTGTATTTATGGGAAAGATGTTTGAAAAGGGTATTTTGTTCTTAAATTATATTGTAAATTGGAATGGTAGAGTTATGTCTTTCATGGAGTTATCAGAATTGTATGGGACGATCGGCTCAATCCAAGAGTACAACCAATTTATTACAGCATTAACCCAAAAATGGAGGAGGCAGGTGGCAGCGGGAGGAGATGGGGAACTGGTCTTTCTGCCAAATATAAAGGATCAAAACTGTCAGAGGAATAAAAATAGCATAAATATGAATGTATACCAGTTTCATTTGAGGACCAGGATGTTGACAACTGTGCCACACAGACCGCAAAATTGTTGGGAGAGAGTTTTGATGTACTGATTCCATGGTACAGGGTGTATGAGTTGATATATAAAACGATGCAAGATTCAAGACTTCGTGCTTTTCAGCTAAAATTATTATATAGAATTCTTGCCACCAACAAAATGTTGAATATTTAGGGCGCAAAATCATCAACGCTCTGCAGATTTTGTTGTGAGGATACAGAATCAATAGACAATTTATTTTGGTATTGCCCTCAGGTAGCCTGTTTCTGGTCTCAGGTTCAGGAATGGCTGAAAATGCATAACATAGATCTAAAATTGACCCTAGAAATAGTACTGTTAGGAGATCTGGAGAGACCGGGTCAGTCAATTACTAATACTGTTAGTAAAAGTATTTATCTTCAACTCACAATATGTGGATTCTGTTTGATTAGATAGATTGAAATTGTACGTTAAACATCACAGCATAGTTGAAAGATATATGTTGCACAGAAATCCGAAGAGGGTGGCCAGCAGAGATGTGTTGGGCTGAGGGAAGCTGAGGGTTGGGATGTGGAATTGGAGACAGGTGGGAGTGGAGTTGCTGGGCGGGAGATGATGATGTTCAAAGATAAAAGTATGAGAAATAAAGTCAAAATAAAACATAATAAAAAGTCTGTTTGAATGACACTGAGGGGCAGTGTTTTTACAGCTAATGCTGGTTTGCCTGAGGATGATGCAGTGCAGGTGTTTGTACACATGCATATGCACACACTCTCATTCCAATACACACATATGTAAATAGTGTCAGACATGCACTCAAACATCTTACAGTCGACCTTGCTGTTATGATTTCAGTTGTCCTTGATGTCCTTTGTTTTTTTGCATTTTTTCTGTTTTCCTTTGTCTTTTTAGTAAATTGTCTTGGTTGTTGGAGCACTGGGGGGTTTCTTGGGGGTGGGGAATGTAATACATTTCATTTATTATTATTTTTTCTTGTGGGGGGGACTGTGGGAGGGGTAGCTATTGGGGAACTTGGAGGGTTTGGGTCCCCGTTTTTGGCCTTGTGGGAGATCTGTTGACTGTATGTTTTGGATATTCAATAAAAAAAATATGTATAAAAAAAAATTGCCTCACTTCCAACGCACACACACGTAAAGTGCCTAGAGCAGCTTTTTTTGTGTTGAATTTTACCCCTTTTTCTCCCCAATTTCGTGGTATCCAATTGTTGTAGCTAATATCTTGTCTCATTGCTACAACTCCCGTACGGGCTCGGGAGAGACGAAGGTTGAATGTCATGCGTCCTCCGATACACAACCAGCCGTACTGCTTCTTAACACAGCGCGCATCCAACCCGGAAGCCAGCCGCACCAATGTGTCGTGAGCCGTACACCTGGCAACCTTGGCTAGCCCGGCCCGCCACAGGAGTCGCTGGTGCCCGGTGAGACAAGGAGATCCCTACCGACCAATCCCTCCCTAACCCGGACGACGCTAGGCCAATTGTGCGTCGCCCCACGGACCTCCCGGTCGCGGCCGGTTTCGACAGAGCCTGGGCGCGAACCCAGGGACTCTGATGGCACAGCTGGCGCTGCAGTATAGCGCCCTTAACCACAATAGAGCAGCTTTTAATGGCTTCAACAGCTGAACTCCAGCCTCCCATTTCCCTCAGAGTCAAATGTACCAGTATTACTGTGCATCAGTGTGCAAGCTATAGGCTACAGCTAGGTTATGTACAGTGCATTCAGAAAGTATTCAGATCCCATGACCTATTCCACATTTAGTTACATTATAGCCTTATCCTAAAATGGATTATTCTGTCCCTTCATCAATCTACACACAATACCCCATAATGACAAAGCAAAAACTGTTTTTTTTGGCAAATATATAACAAATTACTCAGTACTTTGTTGAAGCACCTTTGGCAGCGATTACAACCTCGAGTCTTCTCGGGTTTGACTCTACAAGCTTGGCACACCTTTATTTGGGGAGTTTCTCCCATTCTTCTCTGCAGATCTTCTCAAGCTCTGTCAGGTTGGATGGGGAGCGTCGCTGCACAGCTATTTTCAGGTCTCTCCAGAGATGTTCGATTGGGTTCAAGTCCGGGCTCTGGCTGGGCCACTCAAAGACATTCAGAGACTTGTCCCGAAGCCACTCCTGCATGGTCTGGCTGTGTGCTTAGGGTCGTTGTCCTGTTGGAAGGTGAACCTTCACCCCAGTCTGAGGTCCTGAGCAGGTTTTCCATCAAGGATCTCTCTGTACTTTGCTCCGTTCATCTTTCCCTAGATCCTGACTAATCTCCCAGTTCCTGCTGCTGAAAAACCTCCCCACAGCATACAACTGTAGGGATGGTGCCAGGTGTCCTCCAGATGTGACGCTTAGCATTCAGGTCAAAGAGTTCAATCTTGGTTTCATCAGACCAAATATTCTTGTTTCTCATGGTCGGAGTCTTTTAGCTGCCTTTTGGCAAACTCCAAGTGGGCTGTCATGTGCCTTTTACAGAGTAGTAGCTTCCGTCTACCATAAAGGCCTGATTGGTGGAGTGCCGCAAAGATGGCTCTCCTCCTTGAAGGTTCTCCCATCTCCACGGAGGCACTCTGGAGCTCTGTCAAAGTAAGCATCGGGTTATTGGTCACCTCCATGACCAAAGCCCTTCTCCCCCGATTGCTCAGTTTGGCCGATCGGCCAGTTCAAGGAAGAGTCTTAGTGAATCCAAACTTCTTCCATTTAAGAATGATGGAGGCCACTGTGTTCTTGGGGACCTTCAATGCTGCAGAAATGTTTTGGTACCCTTCCCCAGATCTCTGCCTCGACACAATCCTGTCCTGGAGCTCTACGGACTATTCCTTTGATCTCTCCGCTTGGTTTTCGCTCTGACATGCACTGTCATCTGTGGGACCTGTGGACATCCAATTGAGATGTCCACAGGTGGACTCCATTCAAGTTATAGAAACATCTCTAGGATGATCAATTGAAACAGGATGCACCTGAGCTCAATTGAGTCTCATAGGGTCTGAATAGTTATGGAAATAATATAATTTTTTAAAATAAATGTGCAACAATTCTAAAAGCCTGTTTTCACTTTGTCATTATGGGGTAGTGTGTGTAGATTGATTAAATTTATTTTTTTCCTCAGCAATTTTAGAATAAGGCTGTAACATAACAAAATGTGGGAAAAGGGGGTAAGAATACCTTCCAAATACACTGTAGGTCACAGGCACAAGTACAACAAAATCATGAGAAATTCACATTAGTTGTGTTTGCTTGTATAGTATTAGGGTAACACATTCAGATTCAATTCCTGGTGGCATTAAAATCACTCCATAGCCAAGCTCATAACACTAACAGACATGAACATGCTAGGGCTCTAGTGGTTGGATCTCATATCAAAGATGAGCACAGGGAATGTCCATTTCCTTTTATTTCATATACATTTAAAAAATGTTTTGGCACACTGATGTCTAACACACTATCAGTTTTAAATTATTTACTGCAAAACCATGTCATGATAAGTCTCGACTGTACATTGATAAAGGAAACTAAAAAGGCAATCTCGGTGCTTCAATTCACATTCGTCAGGTAAATCCACCCTTCGATCCACTGCAAAACCCAGGCCAAAGCAGGATCCAATCCAGGGCAAAGTCAAGTCAGTCTGATATCACATCCACCGTGCCACAATCTTCCTTCTGTATCTCTGTGGCGACAGCGAGCCGCAGTCACCGCTCGTGTTTCGACATACTTTCTCCTCTCTCTACCACGGAAACTCTGTTTCTCAGCTCCTTCTGTGCCACGTCCACGTAGAACTCGGCCATGACAGGACAATGGTCGGACACCACCCCGCCCCACGACCAGTTGTCAGGTATCCAGGGGTTGGTCAGGCCCTCTCGCACCACCAGGCAGTGTCCTGCAGGGGGCAGCACACACATGGAGATAGACAGGTCAGAGGGTAACACATTCAGATTCAATTCCTGGTGGCACTAAAATCACTCCATAGCCAAGCTCATAACACTAACAGACAAATTCAAGTCTAGCATTCATGTGCCAATGGTTAGATTGGTATGTTAATGCAGTTAGAATATGTAGCGTTCATACCATTTCTAGTTACACCGACACAGTTACAAACAGACGTACCTGCGTAGATCTTCTTCAGTGACTTGCTGACCCAGATGTTGTCCAGACAGAGGGAGCCCTTGGGGGAGCGGGTGCTGATGTTGGTGAACATGTTGGGGGGCACCAGTGGGCTCAGCCTCTCCTTCCTCAGCTGGTCCAGCTCACTGCTCTGGGGGGGCAGGCCAAAGTCTCCCAACACCACCAGGCCCTTCTGAGCTGTCACACAGATGAACCACAGATGGACATTAGCAATGTAGCTACATTAGCTTTGTAACTAGGTCAATTCAACTAAAACATTAAACCACTGAAGAGAAAGATGGTAAGAATAAAGGAAGAGGATGTAAGGTTAGTAAAGACAGAATAGGGTGACCTTCAGCTACTGACCTTTCAGTGTGTCCTGGATCCTGGAGGTCAGTCTGTGGGCCTTGACTTCCTCAGAGGTGTGGTTCCTACATTTGGACTCCCAAGCCCCAGCACTCATGTGGACATTGACCATTGTCATCGCCAACGATCCAACCTAGTCACATATTAACCATTAAAATGATGTTAGTCTCTCTGGCAGGACATTATATGGTTATAATGGTTTTGATAGGGGCAATAAAATGACTCATGCGTTCTATTCGTAATATCAGTTTAGGGAGTTCCAACCAAACACACACTCCTTGTTGACTTACATAAAAGTGGGCGAGATATGGCCGGGGGTGGGGGTGCATCCCGTTACCGTTGACGACAGGACTCTCCAGGACTGAAGCATCTTTCAGGTCAATCCCAGAAGAGCTGTCCCACAGGAACCCAGAATAACTGACTCCCTGGAGGAGAGAGGACAACAGGAGACACAGTCAGACAAATAACGTCCTCCCTTCCCTCAGGGAGTCAAACAGAGAGGAATAAAGAACACTAGTTCAACTTCCAGGATGCCCTTGAACCAGTATTGGAGTCAACTCAGTCTTCAGTGCACTTCCCAAAGCCAGAGCTCAGCCTCTAGCAACTAAACTATATCTACAGTGCCTTGCGAAAGTATTCGGCCCCCTTGAACTTTGCGACCTTTTGCCACATTTCAGGCTTCAAACAAAGATATAAAACTGTATTTTTTTGTGAAGAATCAACAACAAGTGGGACACAATCATGAAGTGGAACGACATTTATTGGATATTTCAAACTTTTTTAACAAATCAAAAACTGAAAAATTGGGCGTGCAAAATTATTCAGCCCCCTTAAGTTAATACTTTGTAGCGCCACCTTTTGCTGCGATTACAGCTGTAATTACCCTGACATTACCCCAAGCGACTTACAGCTGTAATCGCAGCAAAAGGTGGCGCTACAAAGTATTAACTTAAGGGGGCTGAATAATTTTGCACGCCCAATTTTTCAGTTTTTGATTTGTTAAAAAAGTTTGAAATATCCAATAAATGTCATTCCACTTCATGATTGTGTCCCACTTGTTGTTGATTCTTCACAAAAAAATACAGTTTTATATCTTTATGTTTGAAGCCTGAAATGTGGCAAAAGGTCGCAAAGTTCAAGGGGGCCGAATACTTTCGCAAGACACTGTATATCACACAGGCTGACAGTACAAGATGACAGAACTCAGCCTCTATACTATATCACACAGGCTGACAGTACAAGAGGACAGAGCTCAGCCTCTATACTATATCACACAGGCTGACAGTACAAGAGGACAGAGCTCAGCCTCTATACTATATCTATATCACACAGGCTGACAGTACAAGAGGACAGAGCTCAGCCTCTAGCCTCTATAATATATCTATATCACACAGGCTAACAGTACAAGAGGACAGGGCTGGGAGGCTGACAGTACAAGAGGACAGAGGGGAGGACAGGGCTGGGAGGCTGACAGTACTAGAGGACAGGGCTGGGAGGCTGGCAGTACAAGAGGACGGGGCTGGGAGGCTGACAGTACAAGAGGACAGAGCTGGGAGGCTGACAGTACAAGAGGACAGAGAGGAGGACAGGGCTGGGAGGCTGACAGTACAAGAGGACAGGGCTGGGAGGCTGACAGTACTAGAGGACAGGGCTGGGAGGCTGACAGTACTAGAGGACAGGGCTGGGAGGCTGATAGTACTAGAGGACAGGGCTGGGAGGCTGACAGTACAAGAGAACAGAGGGGAGGACCAGGCTGGGAGGCTGACAGTACTAGAGGACAGTACTAGAGGTCTGAGGGGAGGATTTGTGATGTCCTTCCAGACTCCCTCTGTCTACCCAAGGACGTCAGAGGACAAAAAACAGAGGAACTCAATTTAACCTTGCGCAATACCCTAGATGCAGTTGCACCCCTAAAAACATTTCTCATAAGAAATTAGCTCCCTGGTATTCATAAAATATCCGAGCTCTGAAGCAAGCTTCCAGAAAATTGGAACGGAAATGGTGCCCGACTAGCTTGGAAAGACAGTACCGTGCAGTATCGAAGAGCCCTTACTGCTGCTCGATCATCCTATTTTTCCAACTTAATTGAGGAAAATAAGAACAATCCGAAATTCCTTTTTGATACTGTCGCAAAGCTAACTAAAAAGCAGCATTCCCCAAGTGAGGATGGCTTTCACTTCAGCAGTAATAAATTCATGAACTTCTTTGAGAAAAGATCATGATTATTAGAAAGCAAATTACAGACTCCTCTTTAAATCTGTGTATTCCACCTAAGCTCAGTTGTCCTGAGTCTGCACAACTCTGGCAGGACCTAGGATCAAGATAGACACTCAAGTACTATATCTCTTGACACAATGATGAAAATAATCATGGCCTCTAAACCTTCAAGCTGCATACTGGACCCTATTCCAACTAAACTACAGAAAGAGCTGCTTCCTGTGCTTGGCCCTACTATGTTATATTTTACCTCTTGGGGATGTCATTCGAAAACATAAATGTTAACTTTCACTGCTATGCGGATGACACACAGCTGTACATTTCAATGAAACATGGTGAAGCCCCAAAATTGCCCTCGCTAGAAGCCTGTGTTTCAGACATAAGGTAGTGGATGGCTACAAACGTTCTACTTTTAAACTCAGACAAAACAGAGATGCTTGTTCTAGGTCCCAAGAAACAAAGAGATCTTCTGTTGAATCTGACAATTAATCTTGATGGTTGTACAGTCGTCTCAAATAAAACTGTGAAGGACCTCGGCGTTACTCTGGACCCTGATCTCTTTTGACGAACATATCAAGACTGTTTCAAGGACAGCTTTTATCTACGTAACATTGCAAAAATCAGAAACTTTCTGTCCAAAAATGATGCAGAAAAATTAATCCATGCTTTTGTTACTTCTAGGTTAGACTACTGCAATGCTCTACTTTCCGGCTACCCGGATAAAGCACTAAATAAACTTCAGTTAGTGCTAAATACGGCTGGGATCATATTACTCCAGTGCTAGCCTCCCTACACTGGCTTCCTGTTAAGGCAAGGGCTGATTTCAAGGTTTTACTGCTAACCTACAAATCATTACATGGGCTTGCTCCTACCTACCGCTCTAATTTGGTCCTGCCGTACATACCTACACATACGCTACGGTCACAAGACGCAGGCCTCCTAATTGTCCCTAGAATTTCTAAGCAAACAGCTGGAGGCAGGGCTTTCTCCTATAGAGCTCTATTTTTATGGAATGGTTTGCCTACCCATGTGAGAGACGCAAACTCGGGCTCAACCTTTAAGTCTTTTCTGAAGACTCAACTCTTCAGTGGGTCATATGATTGACTGTAGTCTGGCCCAGGAGTGTGAAGATGAACGGAAAGGCTCTGGAGCAACGAACTGCCCTTTCTCTCTCTGCCTGGCCGGTTCCCCTCTTTCCACTGGGATTCTCTGCCTCTAACCCTATTACAGGGGCTGAGTCACTGGCTTACTGGTGCTCTTTCATGCCGTCCCTAGGAGGGGTGCGTCACTTGAGTGGGTTGAGTCACTGATGTGATCTTCCTGTCTGGGTTGGCGCCCCCCCTTGGGTTGTCCCGTGGCGGAGATCTTTGTGGGCTATACTCGGCCATGTCTCAGGATGGTAAGTTGGTGGTTGAAGATATCCCTCTAGTGGTGTGGGGGCTGTGCTTTGGCAAAGTGGGTGGGGTTATATCCTTCCTGTTTGGCCCTGTCCAGGGGTATCGTTGGATGGGGCCACAGTGTCTCCTGACCCCTCCTGTCTCAGCCTCCAGTATTTATGCTGCAGTACTTTGTGTCGGGGGGCTAGGGTCAGTTTGTTATATCTGGAGTACTTCTCCTGTCTTATCCGGTGTCCTGTGTGACTTGAAGTATGCTCTCTCTAATTCTCTCTCTCTCTCTCCCGGAGGACCTGAGCCCTAGGACCATGCCTCAGGACTACCTGGCATGATGACTCCTTGCTGTCCCCAGTCCACCTGGCCGTGCTGCTGCTCCAGTTTCAACTCTTCTGCCTGCGGCTATGGAATCCTGACCTGTTCACCGGACGTGCTACCTGTCCCAGACCTATTATTTGACCATGCTGGTCATTTATGAACATTTGAACATCTTGGCCATGTTCTGTTATAATCTCCACCCGGCACAGCCAGAAGAGGACTGGCCACCCCTCATAGCCTGGTTCCTCTCTAGGTTTCTTCCTAGGTTTTGGCCTTTCTAGGGAGTTTTTCCTAGCCAACGTGCTTCAACACCTGCATTGCTTGCTGTTTGGGGTTTTAGGCTGGGTTTCTGTACAGCACTTTGAGATATCAGCTTATGTACAAAGGGCTATTTAAATTAATTAGATTTTATATCAGGACTAACTTCCTCTGAGGATAAACACTGCTATTTACGCCTTCTGGTGGTCGGGAAGACAGAGTGTGTGTGTGTCCTCTCAGAGAGATTCTTAGTGGTTTAAGACAGACATTCTGGGAACTGAAAGGACCTCTAAAAAGGGTCCCATAAATCAACCCCCTTTTAAATCATACATACCTTTGATCCCTACAGCAGGCCTTAGATCATGTGAACTATTTTGCTACGTCTGGTTACTGATAACAACCCCTTAGTTGGTTCTGTTTAATGAGTGTAGAAAGGTTGTTCAAGAGTTTATAGGGTTATTACATGTTTTACTGATAATGGCTGTGTTTACATCTTGGCTGTGTGAACTATTGAGATGGGTGGTCTGTTTCAGATGGGATGTGAAAGAGGGGTTGGAGGGGGGGAACAGAGCGGGAGAGAGTTGGAAAAAGAGAAGCAAGAAAGACCGACAGAATGGGAAAGAAAACGTTTTTTTGTGCAGTGATGTAATCAGTACCCCTACCTTGTTGAACAGTCCTGTGGGTTTCTCAGAGACGGTGCTCTTCCAGACTCCCCGTGGTCCTCTCCACTTCCGCACGCTGTCCAACGAACCCTGGTTCAGTTCCACACAGAACTGCAACACAATAGAGGGGTACGTATTTTTACACAACACCGGACAGTCGACCATTGAAATAGTGTACTAGTCATTCTACATTCTCATCATTTCATTTGAATGAAGTGGGCATTGCAATAGATGTAGGGTGTGTAGGACTACACAGAGCAGTACATCACAACTACAGTCAACACAATTTGTCTCAATGTTTATTTATCCTCTACGATCTGTTCTTAAAATAGCCACAGAAGATATTTAAAATACATACAAATAAATGAGCACTGTTTTAGTATGAAGTGAAAGATATAACTGAAATGTCTCCTCAAATGATACCTTTAAACCAAAATTATACCATTTGAAATTACCTCAAGTAGTACCGTATTCTACAGGAAATAGACTCAGAAAAAGGAAGTGACCAAATGTATTTCAGGGTGCACCAGACACCATTAGTGTTGAAACGTCACTGAAGTTTGTCAACGATGGAATGGGAGAAAGTCCTTCTCTTCCTGGCTGAGCTGCTACCAGGTCTACTATAAGTCCTGGAGGGAGAGCTTCCCTACGGGGAACCAGAAAAGCAGAGGGTCTGTAACGCAGTGTGACTACCATCAATAAATACCCCATCGTCCTCTCCCGTCAGCCTCATTAATGTCAAGAACCAACTCAGTCTGACACAGCGACAAGTAGCCCACCATAAATTATGCTAATAACAAAAGTTTCAAAATGGCAGCCGGAAGAAAACAAGCAGGATTTACTATCGCCATGATGCCTGGATCCGACAGAAGTGGAGGGAGATATGAGGATGGATGGAAGGCAGCTCTACCCAGGAACAATAAACACACAGCCATAATTCAACCAGGGATGAACCAAGACGTGTGTATAGAGGAGGCCTTGGCACAGCTCCCGAGACCTGCGAATGTAATCATCTAGCACAGCTATTCCCAAACTGGGGTACGCAATACTGTCGGGGCAATGCAAAATATAAATGGGATTCACATCATTTTTTACCCTTCACATTTTCAAACAGTACATTTATATTTTCCAAAGTGGCTATACATTTGGATGAGGGTTCACTCCTTCTTATGTTTAATAAATGTATTGTATAGTGTGTGTGTGGCAGGCTTACAATGATGGCAAAAAACAACATTTGAGAGTGCGCTGACCCTGGTGCTAGAGGGGGTACGTAGCTGGAGGTTGAATGTTTGAAGGGGTACAGGACTATAAAAAGTTTCGGAACCACTAATCTAGCACAATGATGGGAAACTCTGATGGGGTGGGGGCCACAAAAGAAAATCGGAACTACGGGTGGCAGTTGCGCCACCATACCCCACCATAGAAAACTATCGCCAACGTGCTTCAACACCTGGTTTTAAAGCAAGTTTCCTGCAATTCTACACATTTTGCCGTAGGGCGGAGAGAAATGTTTGCAGTTTTTAATGACATCTTAGTCACTGACAACAACAAACAAATCTATGGTGGCCCCCCTTGGCAGTTATTCATCCATGAATACTACAAGTTTAGATAGACTAATTTACCAATCAAAAAATATTTAGTTGACATGGACTAACTGACTATCAGTGACTGACATAAGAGAAAAACTTAATGCCCAATCAAATTTCAAAATTGCACCTATTGTAACTCGCAACAGTAAGTTGAGACTGACTGAGCCATCCCCCTGGTTGATCAAAGGGCCTTCAAAAGGGGGGCAGACCGAATTAAAGTTAATCAGCCTTGATCAATACTGCGGACAGGGGGCCATAAAACACTGTATGTACCTGGTCACCATGGAGACATTGGATGTTTTAGCAGCAGTGAGTGCTTTATTCCAGATAGTTACTTGTTGTCATGGAAATAAGGAAGCATAGCAAATCCACACGACTACCACGTTTCACTACTGTTACACAATAGAAAAATACAGTACTAGTCTGAGGGAAAGAAAAAAGGAAATGTGTGGGAGTGTGAAACGGGAAGATAGACAGCAGTATTGTGGGGGGTGTTCGTAAGGGTGAAAATTGTAAATAGTGTGGGTGTGTGTTGTGATGTAACTGACTAGATGATGGTTACCTCCACCATGTTGCTCTACTACTGATTGTTGTTTGGTTAGCCCAGGGTTAACAAGTGCTTGTGTGAAACAAGGGCAAGTCACCTTGGTCAGATTTAACCTAGGTTTAATGCTAGCACTGGGCTAAGAAATGTGTATGTGAAAGACCCTACTGCCAGTCAGCCTCAGCCCTAATGAAACACAGTCAAGTTGTTCTGAAGCTTACACTAGCAAAGCCTGGTAAACAACTAGAAGAACACCAAGAGTAATCTTTAGGGGAAAAGGAATCATTGCTCAGTAATTCACCATAAACCACAGAAGGTTCCTTAACAACAAAACAGAACAAGAAAACAGTGACCAAGACTGCTACATGCTTAGAGTGACTAAACAGTGAAAAATGTCAACCGTCAGTAAATACGCCAACTCAAACTGCTGCTTTAGTCATAGTGTCATAGCGTGTGCTGTGTCATGCTGCATCACAGATGGACACCTCATAAGATGTGTTGACCATATTTGCAAAGATTAAAGGTAAACAAATGACAGAGAAAGCCAATCAAATAATGTATTTGTGTTGGGGGTTTGTCCAGTAGTAGTGCCATCACCCCTGGAGGCAGCTGCTCAAATCAGCGATTACAGCCTGGAGTCTTCTCGGGTTTGACGCTACAAGCGTGGCACACCTTTATTTGGGGAGTTTCTCCCATTCTTCTCTGCAGATCCTCTCAAGCTCTGTCAGGTTGGATGGGGAGCGTCGCTGCACAGCTATTTTCAGGTCTCTCCAGAGATGTTTGATTGGGTTCAAGTCCGGGCTCTGGCTGGGCCACTCAAAGACATTCAGAGACTTGTCCCGAAGCCACTCCTGCATTGTCTTGGCTGTGTGCTTAAGGTCATTGTCCTGTTGAAAAGTGAATTGTTGCCCCAGTCTGAGGTCCTGCGAGCTCTGGAGCAGGTTATCAAGCATCTCTCTGTACATCTTTCCCTCGATCCTGACTAGCCTCCCAGTCCCTGCTACTGAAAAACATCCCACAGCATGATACCACCACCATGCTTCACCGTAGGGATGGTGCCAGGTTTCCTCCAGATGTGACACTTGGCATTCAGGCCAAATAGTTCAATCATCTGACCAGTGAATCTTCTTTCTCATGGTTCATGAGTCCTTTAGGTGCCTTTTGGCAAACTCCAAGTGGGCTGTCATGTGCCTTTTACTGAGGAGTGGTTTCCTTCTGGCCACTTTACCATAAAGGCCTGACTGGTGGAAAGCTGCAGAGATGGAAGAACCTTCCAGAAGGTCAACCATCTCCATGGAGGAACTCTGGAGCTCTGTCAGAGTGACCATTGGGTTCTTGGTCAGCTCCCTGACCAAGGTTGGTGCCCTTCCCCAGATCTGTGCCTTGACACAATCCTGTCTCAGAGCTCTACGGACAATTCCTTCGACTTCATGACTTGGTTTTTGCTCTCACATGCACTGTCAACGGTGAGACCTTATATAGACAGGTGTGAGCCTTTCTAAATCATTAACAATCATTTGAATTTCTCACAGGTGGACTCCAATCAAGTTGTAGAAACATCAAGCCTGATCAATGGAAACCGGATGCACCGGAGCTCAATAGCAAAAGGGTCTGAATACTTATGTAAATAAGCTATCCGTTTTTTATTTGTAATACATTTGCAAGAAATTCTAAAAACATGTTTTCACTTTCTCATTACGGGGTATTACATGTTAGATGTTTAATAGATGTTAGATGTTTAAAAAGAAAATCAATTTAAGAATGAGGCTGTAACGCAACAAAATGTGGAAAAAGTCAGGTATGAATACTTTCTGAATGCACTGTATGTATCTACAGTTAAATCTTGTTTTGTCTGATTATAGGGGAGGAACTCTCAACTGGAAGCTATGAAACCATTATGGCCTATTTATTGCCTTCCCTCCCTAATCTTACTACATTTGCACACACTGTATATAGACTTTTCCTATGTGTAACTCTGTTGTTTTTTTTGGTCGCACTGCTTTGCTCTCTTGGCCAGGTCGCAGTTGTAAATGAGAACTTGTTCTCAACTGGCCTACCTGGTTAAATAAAGGTGAAAAAATAAAGTAATTTCAGTTTTGTAATTTTATCTAACATTCAATTTGTGGAATTCCATTGGAGAGTTAAAGAATCCCTGCAGGGAGTTGATGAATTAGTTTGGGGAATAAGACAAGGGGGACAGATGTGATGTTAGAGCAGTGACCGATAGAGTCTCTGGCAGCCTGCGTAGCCTTTGGGTTTGGTGTGAAATCAGAACCGTTCAGACTTCATGACTCACTGACTGCCTGAACTGCAGAGATAGAGGGAGAGAGAGAACATTTTATATGTGGAAGACGAGCGGAAAGAGGAATCAATGGATCATTTCTCTTCATAGAGCAACCCCCTTCCTTCCGCCTGTATTTTCCTTTCAGCTCTCTTCCCTCCTCTCTTTAGAGAGAAACTATCAATCCCTCTCTTTAGAGAGGACCTTTCTCTCTGTAACTCTCTCTGAGAGACAGCAGCTCTGCCGACCTAGTTCTCTCTCCAGGAGCACATCACATACGGTCTCTCTCCCCCTCGGTGTAAACTATGTTCTATTTCAAGGCAAACATTTAGAGTGTGAACTGTGAAGCCACTCTCCTGTGCTTTCACCACTATAAATAAGTCAGTAGTTGCTACGGTAGGTGTGGAGAAAGGGAGAGGGTGTCTTCTTTACGAGTGCGAGGAGATAGAGATGGGGGACACTGCCCTGGTATGCTGCTGTATACCGCTAAAATACCTGCTTCTCCATTACTGGATGTAATGTCATCAACGCATTAGGGGTTCTCTATGCACATCTGTGCTCTACTTTGGTAATGAGGTCAGGAGAATGTAGCTGTGGACAGAATCAGAGAAGGTCATATCTAGGGGCTGCCTGATGTACGATAATGAAGCAATAGGACGGTGATGTTTGGTGAATATGCACTCAGTTAACTGGATAGACGTATAGATAAATGATCTTCAGACTAGATCTGATCTGTTGTGTGTACAAGTAAAATGTTGGCCAGTGTCTAGATGATATTGGTGTTTATATCAGTGCTGGAGCAGACTTTTAGTAACAGCTGTGTGAGTGAGAGAGAGAGAGAGAGAGAGGAGAGAAGAGAGAGGGAGAAAGAGAATTATGCTTAATTGAGAAAGAACAGAAGGTTAAGTGGGTGAGAGAGACAGCAATCGAGGGAAGATCGCTACATGTTTTTATTGTCAAGAGCATCTCATAATTATCACAAACATAAAGATGATCTGTACTGGTGGACTAATAGGTACACACAGCTTTACTCCCCAAATCAATAAGAAAAGGTATTTTATCTAGTAGGTGAAGTAAGGGACTGCTACACTGTACCTTGTCAAGGGCCTCCCGATCTACCAGGTCTTGGACGGCCAGTAATTTGATGCTGGAGAGAGAAAATGAGACAGAAAGATGGTGTAAGACACATGGATGCATCAATAAAACAGTGGTGATTTAATCTCTGTTATCCAAGCTGACATTATTAGCGATATGATAGGATAGTACACACACACACACACTTCTGGTAATAGAGGCCAATGCATTATTTACACAACAACCACAAAGGTTATGAGTAAACACAGTCCATATCCAGGATGTTCCTGTCTCTACAACACATAACATGACTCAGTCTTTTCCCCTGAAGCACCATGTGATTAAGTTCAATGGATATGTCTGAAATGGCACACTATTCCTTACATAGTGCACTATACACAGCGGCTCTAATCTAAAGCAGTGCACTAGGGAATAGGGTGCCATTTCGGATGCATGAAAATAATTTATTATGCAAAGAATAGCAGAGGGGGGAGAGGAGACTGAACTATGGGTGGCAGGTAGCCTAGTGGTTAAGAGCGTTGGGCCAGTTGGTGCAGAGATAGTAAAGTAGGTTCCATGCTCTCGTAAACATTCATCTATTTACTTTCTAATGGTTTTTCTAGCCCACTAGCCAACATAACAAAAAAGGACAAAGCACTATTCTCTCTCTCCATCCTGCTGTGCACACTGTGTTCACGTCTCCTTCACTGCTGTCTATTAACTAAATGAGTAAACTGAACATTCCTCAGTCGTTCACCGACTCATTCAGACTTGTTTAAAACAAATACGCCCCAGAGAAACCTCATTTGATAATGGGATTTAGAATTATTTTTTATCTCCAAAGGAGGGCTTAGACTATGGACTACTATTATAACAGAAGAGGTATTTCACAGGCCTATTTCACAGATGGGATAACACACACCACTGTTACATTATGTCCATTATGGAAATATTTCACAGCGCACATCTTCAGGCTCCAATGCCGACCAGGTAGTGTTTTATGGCCCCCTGTCCACAGTATTGATCAAGGCTGATTAACTTTAATTAGATAATTACATCTACGGCAGTGAAAAATGAAACTCCATTTTCTCCAGGATAAAACATGTAGTCTAGTGTATTTTATGCCTATTGTGAAGAGCCTCTCGCTATGTGCTAAATAATCACACACACACACACCTAGTAATCCTAAAAAGAGGCAGCGAAATGAGGCTGCATAGGCAGGGGGGGTTTCTATTTGTGAAACGCTGCTACTACTGCAGAGGCCACCACAAGCTTAGCTCCACGCCGATCATTAAAAAAAAGCCTTTCAACAGATTGCATTCTTTCATAAAGTATTTGTGAAACTGGGCCAGTTACATGGTGGGTTGCTGTGGCCCACATGTACTCCATGAATGAAGACAATCTGTTGGGATAACAGTAATGATGTAAGACACAATCACGATATGTGGCAAATGTAGGTGGCAGTAATAATAACGGCCCTAAATGAGTTGGTTCTGCGTAGTTGTGACAGACTTACGTCATGTGATGCAGCAAATGTTGACAAGGTGTTGGGAATGAAATTGCCTGAGGGGATGTTTGTCACGACATGATTTCATAATTTGTGGTCCTACAAGATGGTGAGGGGCCAACCACAGATGCAGTCAGGCTTCTCAATGGTGTATTATTCAAGTTCATACCTCCTCCCTCTCCCCTTAGTACGCTGATCACATTATCCTTCTGCAAGAAGCCCCATCCTCAATTAGCATTTTCTGCATCAGGGCAATCAATCAATATGAAGGTCAAAGTTGTGGTCTCTACTTCACCTGGTGCCAGGTCTCATAGGTGCTCACTCCACCTAGCTGCTGCACTGGGCCCTCACTCACTCCCTAAGACAGCACCACACACAGGGCAGTGGACTCCCGCTCTCTACCACCACGCAACAGCCTGGGGAAACGTTTCTCACGTTAGGCCCCTCACCCCGCAGATCCAGAATGCTGTGGAATCTGTTATCTTCACTCCTCAACCTTCACTTCAGTTAGTTCTGGAACCAGGGGTCCAGTACATTAATATCAACTCAGCAAAAAAAGAAAAACGTCCCTTTCTCAGGAAAGATCATTCGTAAAAATCCAAATAACTTCACAGATCTCCATTGAAAAAGTTTAAACCCTGTTCCCATGCTTGTTCAATGAACCATAAACAATTAATGAACATGCACCTGTGGAATGGTCGTTAAGACACTAACAGATTACAGACGGTAGGCAATTAAGGTCACAGTTATGAAAACGTAGGACACTAGAGGCCTTTCTACAGACTGAAAAATACAAAAAGAAAGATGCCCAGGGTTCATGCTCATCTGCGTGAATGTGCCTTAGGCATGTTGCAAGGAGGCATGAGGACTGCAGATGTGGTCATAATAAAAGGTAATAAAATTGCAATGTCCGTACTGTGAGACGCCTAAGACAGCGCTACAGGGAGACAGGACGGACAGCTGATCGTCCTCGCAGTGGCAGACCACGTGTAACAACACCTGCACAGGTACATCCGAACATCACACCTGCAGGACAGGTATAGGATGGAAACAACTGCCTGAGTTACACAAGGAAGGCACAAGTCCTTCATCAGTGCTCAGACTCTCAGCCTATTGCGGAGAGGCTGGACCGAAGGCTTGAAGGCCTGTTGTAAAGGCAGGTCCTCACGAGACATCACCGGCAACATCGTCATCTATGGGCACAAACCCACCGTCACTGGACCAGACAGGACTGGCAAAAAGTGCTCTTCACTGACGAGTCGAGGTTGTCTCACAAGGGGTGATGGTCGGATTCGCGTTTATCGTTGGAAGAATGAGCGTTACACCGAGGCCTGTACTCTGGAGCGGGATCGATTTGGAAGTGGAGGGTCCATCATGGTCTGGGGCGATGTGTCACAGCATCATCGGACTGAACATGTCATTGCAGGAAATCTCAAAGCTGTGCGTTACAGGGAAGACATCCTCCTCCCTCATGTGGTAGCCTTCCTGCAGGCTCATCCTGACATGACCCTCCAGCATGACAATGCCACCAGCCATACTGCTCGTTCCGTGAATGATTTCCTGCAAGACAGGAATGTCAGTGTTCTGCCATTGCCAGCGAAGAGCCCGGATCTCAATCCCATTGAGCACGTCTGGGACCTGTTGGATCGGTGGGTGAGAGCAAGGGCCTTTCCCCCCAGAAATGTCCGCGAACTTGCAGGTGCCTTGGTGGAAGAGTGGGGTAACATCTCACAGCAAGAACTGGCAAATCTGGTGCAGTCCATGAGGAGGAGATGCACTGCAGTACATAATGCAGCTGGTGGCCACACCGGATACTGACAGACCTTTGATTTTGATCCCCCACTCCCCCACCCCCTGTTCAGGGACACATTCTTCCATTTTTGTTAGTCACATGTCTGTGGAACTTGTTCAGTTTGTCTCAGTTGTTGAATCTTATGTTCATACAAATATTTACACGTTAAGTTTGCTGAAAATAAACATAGCTGACAGTGAGAGGACGTTTCTTTTATTGCTGAGTTTATATCAGGAGACAGACAGGACAGCTAAGCCTAGACTGATTTTCTAATTCTAGCATTCAGCTCAGTCACTGTGGATGTGACTGGAGATGTGGACTAGCAGGATTCATGCCCTGCCACTCTCTACTGCCAAACATGTCTCAAGCACAGTAGGTTGGCTGTTTTCCAGCAGTTATTATTGAACATTACACAACACTGCCGTTGCATCTGTTCTGATTTTGACCCATTATGCAACGCCGCATCTGCTAATATAAGTAGAAGAAAATCGTGTCAACGTTAGCCTCTCGGTCTTCTCTGCTAGGGACTGAGGTGGTGGTGGTTCACAGGAGCACCCAGTCCATAAAAAGAGGGAGGGAATGACAAAGAGCATAAACGAGAGAAGGCAGGGATGACCGACGAGACTAAACTGATAAGAACAGCAGAGAGTCCACCCAGAGATAGGAGACTATTTCGCAGCAATATAATCGACTGATAGTATATGGAGACAAATTATTACATAATGTACTATGGACCCATTTGCAAAGGAACACTCCATAACCAGCACTTAAGGAACTTTTTTTAGCTGCTTTGGTTGTGGTCTTCAAATGGTTTGATGCTTTTGCTTACCCACCACACTAGAGCTTCCACCCTACCCTAAAACCCTAATTCTTTCATAATAGATTGTGAGCGAGATCTCGACATCTCTGGTCTCCAAACAGGAACTACGCAATCAGAGATAGTGAACACAAACAGGTCTGGAGCCAGAGCTCTCTAGGAGGGTGACAACAGCCCTTCCTCTTCTCTAGGTGTGATCACACAATGTGAGGCTACAATAGAAAGCCTCTGGGACTCCACTGCCTCCTTGCACTGACCACGGGTGACCTGGCTGCAGTGCACACATGGGGCCTGATGCTAGTGTGACCACGACCTTACAGGAGAGTGGAATTTACACACACACACACACACACACACACACACACACACACACACAGTCAGAAGTTTGGACACACCTACTCATTGAAGGGTTTCTTTATTTTGACTACTTCTACATTGTAGGAAGACATCAAAACTATGAAATAAGACACATCTATGGAGTCATGTAGTAAGGGTTAACCAAATCAAAATATATTTTACTTTTGAGATTCTTCAAAGTAGCCACCCTTTGCCTTGATGACAGCTTTGCACACTTTGCATTCTCTCAACCAGCTTCAGACCCCTTGACTTTTTCACATTGTTACAGCTTTATTCTAAAATTGATTTAAAAATAGATACTGTATAATTCTCAGCAATATACACACAATACCCCATAATGACAAAGTAAAAACTAGAGGTTGACCGATTATGATTTTTCAATGCCGATACCGACTTTGGAGGACCAAAAAAAGCAGATGCCGATTAATCGGCCTATTTTTTAAATGTATTTGTAATAATGACAATTACAACAATACTGTATGAACACTTATTTTAACTTAATATAATACATCAATAAAATCAATTTAGTCTCAAATAAATAATGAAACATGTTCAATTTGGTTTAAATAATGCAAAAAGCAAAGTGTTGGAGAAGTAAAAGTGCAATATGTGCCATGTAAAAAAGCCAACGTTTAAGTTCCTTGTTCCTTTCATTATTTATTTGAGGCTAAATAGATTTTAATCACACCATTTACTCAGTAGTTTGTTGAAGTACCTTTAGCTGCAATTACAGCCTTGAGTATGATGCTACAAGCTTGTCAAACCTGTATTTGTGGAGTTTCCCCCTATTCTTTTCTACAGAACCTCTCAAGCTTTGTCAGGTTGTATGGGGAGCGTCGCAGTAGAGCTCTTTTCAAGTCTCTTCAGCGATGTTCAATCGGGTTCAAGTCTGGGCTCTGGCTGGGCCACTCAAGGACATTTTGAGACCTGTTCCGAAGCCATTCCTGCATTGTCTTGGCTATGTGCTTAGGGTCATTGTCCTGTTGGAAGGTGAACCTTCACCCCAGTCTGAGGTCCTGAGCGCTCTGGAGCAGGTTTTCATCAAGGATCTCTGTACTTCGCGCCATTCATCTTTCCCGCGATCCTGACTAGTCTACCAGTCCCTGCAGCTGAAAAACATCCCCACAGCATGATGCTGCCACCACCATGCTTCACCGTAGGAATGGTGCTCTAGGAATCTCTAGGAGTCTTGGTGATTCCAAACTTCTTCCATTTAAGAATTATGGAAGCCGCTGTGTTCTTGGGGACATTCAATGCGGCAGAATTGTTTTTGGTACCCTTCCCCAGATCTGTACCTCGACACAATCCTGTCTCGGAGCTCTACGGACAATTCCTTGGACCTCATGGCTTGGTTTTTGCTCTGATATGCGCTGTCTGTGGGACCTCATATAGATAAGTGTGTGCTTTTCCAAATCATGTCCAATCAATTGAATTTACCACAGGTGGACTCCAATCAAGTTGTAGAAACATCAAGGATGATCAATGGAAAGAAGAAGGACCTGAGCTCAATTTTGAGTCTCTTAACAAAGGGTCTGAATACTTGTGTAAATAAGGTGTTTTTCAATTTTTTTTATACATTTGCTAAAAATCTCCCCCCAAAAATTCACCATGCCATTATGGGGTATTGTGTGTAGATTAAATAAAACATGTGCCTCTTCAATGAATTTTAGAATAAGACTAACGTAACAAAATGTAAAAAAATAACAGGATGTTATTGTGTTCAAACTCCTCCAATGCTCACTCAATTCTCCTCACAGCTCGACAGGATAGGCAGATGAACAAATTCACCCTGTCAACGATTAAGGCAAGCACCAAAAAAAACATTAAAAAGAATGAGTAAAGGGCTCTACTGCAATGTACAAACAAGTGAGAGCGAGTGTGCGCACACAGAATGAAAAAAGTTGGAGGGGGCTTGCAGCAAAGGTCTTAAAGATCCACACTGCATCAGAGAAGAGGGAGAGCAGTCACACTATATACGGCTCAGAGAGAAACTGTAATCCCTCAATGTCATTACAATGGAGAAAAGACCCACTGTCACGCAGAAACTTAGAATGATTTACTTGGGTAGGAAATCTACTGTAGACGTACGCACACACACACACTGAATACACAATGAAGGAAAAGTCTGTATTTGTCAGATAAGAGTAAATCTGATAACACTGATATCGTTTTGTAACTAAAATAAACGAGCTGCAGCATGAAGGTCACCTTGGAATAATCCTGTCTCAGTCTACTGTACTATATAGTGGTGTATAAGTGCAGACTGGTTTGAGAGATGGTGTATCAGTGTAGCTTGGTTTTCAGGTCAATTGAGAACCGGTGCAATAC
This sequence comes from Oncorhynchus clarkii lewisi, assembly GCF_045791955.1. Lineage (NCBI taxonomy): Eukaryota > Metazoa > Chordata > Actinopteri > Salmoniformes > Salmonidae > Oncorhynchus > Oncorhynchus clarkii. Next base: position 23,265,087 of record NC_092178.1, read on the forward strand.
TGGTTTCAAGACAGAGTGTACCAGTGTAAACTGTTACAGCAACAGAAGGGACTGGGAATGATGGCTCCTGTCCTGGCACTGAGAGGAGCAGTGTTTTCTGAGCAATGCTTCTCACGCAGTCTGTTGCCACAAACTGCTGCGCTGATGGAATCTTCCACCAGCACCTTCTCCCTCTGGAGCTTGCGCTGAGTGTTAAGATCACACACACACACACACACACACACACACACACACACCGTCAGCGGCGACCTCCCCAACACCACCGCTCATGACCTCAGCATCATCCTGTGTCACACACACACACACAAAACACGCTGACAGGGCTGAGAGAAACGGTGCCTCTCAGATAGCTCCCGATTTCATTGGGGTGCACAGAGGGTGTGTACCATTGCAGTAGAGTCCAGCACATAGTCATGCTGTCTGTTTTAAAAGGCAGTCTGTTCTGTGAGTCGGGGGACAGACCTGCTGTTGCAGGTGAGATGTAGATGTGACCTTCCCATCATGTACTAGGACAGGGATTACCATGGTGAGTGGCAGGCAGGCAGCACCAACACCTGCCTTTACGCGTTTTTAGATCATTTATGTTAAACTCTGATTTTGTTACAATTTTCACACACGTTGTAGCCTGGACCCTATTTTACATCGGCGGTGTTTGTGCTGTGCCCACCATCGACTCTTGAATACAGGGTGCTGTGTTTTTTTAAGAAAGTATCAAATATAGTTTGACAACACTGTTTGTAATCTTTTAAATGATATCAAACATTTATCTTTTGCAGTGATGAAGGCATGGATGTCTCATGGTAGGGTATGCAAAATGGGTCAACTTTGAACACCTCCATCCTAAATGTTTTGGCATTCAGGTCTTAAAAACGGATAGAACATAATGCTTCAATATTAGAAGCGAGAGAACACAGTTGATCTGTAATACCAGTAATCTGTTTAGAAGACGGGAAGATCTTGTCCAGAGATTGTGTGGTGATGGGAATCATTGGATGATTACATTACAAGACTGATCGACTGACCTTTGAATAGCTAACTAGATACGCTGATCCGATTTTCCGTTATCAGATCATGTCCATTCAGATGAACACAGAACACATTGTTTCTGTTATTGGGTTGGTCCGGTTGAATCGATTTATATCAGAAACACTGTCAGGGTTCTAATGACAAACCTCACTAATGATGAAAATCAGAACACATTCCAATAGGTATCTAATCCACACCCCAGTCGTCAGTGTGTCAGACATGCCTTGGGGTGGGGGGAGTTTTTTTTAGGGATGATTGTATAGAAGTTCAGACTGCAGTGAAAGCAATTGTTCATTTGCCCTCAATGTAAAAACAAGAGTGGATTCCTCAGTACATCAAATCAGTTCAGACACATTGAAACCTTGGAAGTTCTTTTTCACTAACCCTGTAGAGGTTGACCTAGAAAGAGAGTATGTTTAGGGCAGCATGCGGGTTTATTTTCCCAAGAGCTGCACATCCAAGGTTAACCTATGTGGTTTCTCAGTTTTTACTAATTTATGTCCAAATCTAATATCCACAGTAGTTATTGCATAACACTGACAAGATCCTCAACCACTAGCTCAGAAAAAAGAAGTTGCCTCTCGTGACAGCCAAAGTGAAAAAATTGCACAAATCAATATCGCAATGCATGGCACCGATCTTGCAAAACTGACATTACAGCATTTCTGTGGTAACCTTACGATCCCCGTCATGTCCCTGCTAGCCTATAGTAACCTACCTATCCATGTCATGTCCCTGCTAGCCTATAGTAAACTCCCAATCTCTGTCATGTCCCTGCTAGCCTATAGTAACCTCCATATCCCTGTTATGTCCCTGCTAGCCTAGAGTAACCTCCCTGTCATGTCCCTGCTAGCCTATAGTAATCTCCTTATCAATTCGCTGCTAGCCTATAGTAACCTCCCTGTCATGTCCCTACTAGCCTATAGTAAACTCCCTATCCCTGTCATGTCCCTGCTAACCTATAGTAACCTCCCCATCATGTCCCTGCTAGCCTATAGTAACCTCCCTGTCATGTCCCTGCTAGCCGATGGTAACCTCCCTATCCCTGTTATGTCCCTGCTACCCTATAGTAACCTCCCTGTCATGTCCCTGCTAGCCTATAGTAACCTCCCTATCCCTGTCATGTCCCTGCTAGCCTATGGTAACCTCCCTATCCCAGTCATGTCCCTGCTAGCCTATGGTAACCTCCCTATCCCAGTCATGTCCCTACTAGCCGATGGTAACCTCCCTATCCCTGTTATGTCCCTGCTAGCTAATGGTAATCTCCCTATCCTTGTCATGTCCCTGCTAGCCTAGAGTAATCTCCCTATCCCAGTCATGTCCCTGCTAGCCTATGGTAACCTCCCTATCCCAGTCATGTCCCTGCTAGCCGATGGTAACCTCCCTATCCCTGTTATGTCCCTGCTAGCTAATGGTAATCTCCCTATCCTTGTCATGTCCCTGCTAGCCTAGAGTAATCTCCCTATCCCTGTCATGTCCCTGCTAGCCTATAGTAACATCCCTATCATGTCCCTGCTAGCCTATAGTAACCTCCCTATCATGTCCCTGCTAGCCTATAGTAACCTCCCTGTCATGTCCCTGCTAGCCTATAGTAACCTCCCTATCCCTGTCATGTCCCTGCTAGCCTATAGTAACATCCCTATCATGTCCCTGCTAGCCTATAGTAACCTCCCTGTCATGTCCCTGCTAGCCTATAGTAACCTCCCTATCCCTGTCATGTCCCTGCTAGCCTATAGTAACATCCCTATCATGTCCCTGCTAGCCTATAGTAACCTCCCTGTCATGTCCCTGCTAGCCTATAGTAACCTCCCTATCCCTGTCATGTCCCTGCTAGCTAGTTAGCCTGATGGGGCCACTTCCCTTTTCCCTTAGTCTCCGTCTGTGTCTCAGCCAGGGACTGGTAGAAGGAAGACCAACCGCTCAGCTGACTCATTACACAACTCGAGGGGTGTTCCTCTCCTCCAAGGCTGCGTCAGGCTGGTCGGCACTGGTTTACGATTGTCTGTCTAACCTTTGGTTCCGTGTGGTGCAGCACAGAGCGGAGGAGTTCATTGAACTCCAGTGACTTGCTCCCTGTGCTAGCTGGAGGCAGGCCAAGACAATCCAGCTCAGCCTGCACTGTAAACTCAAGTATCAGCCCTGCTGCCTGTGATCTTTCGCTCCACAGCTCAGCGCTAAGCAAACAGACAACACCCTCTCCAACTTCCCTCACTACACCTCCCTTTCCCCTTATTTCTTCCCTCGCTCTATTCCCATCCACCTTCTCGCCCTCCCTTGCTCCCATTCTCTCCATCTCTCTCCTGTTGTTCCCTCTCCTCTCTACACGTCGATGTCCCCAGCCAGGACCCCCACCTACAGGCTCACAGAACGCAGGAAAAGGGAGGGACAGCCAGGGGAAGTATCATAGCTTTGAAAATAGCTTTCGCTTCCAAACCTGTACAGAGGAAGACGAGGAAGGAGGGAAGTATCTGGGGTCAAAGTACTGTGCTAACGGTGGTCAAAATCATTATGAAAGGGCTTTGTTTTCTCTGATTGTAGTGCATGTAGGACTTTCAGTTCTGCATTAGTAGGTGTGTATGTGGGCATGTTTAACTATACTTGTGGGGACCAGAAGAACTCACAAGAGTAAACAAAAACAAACATTTGAACAAGTGGGGTCCCCAAAAGGAAAAAAGCGATTTTTAGGCTTAGGGATTAGGTTTATGGTTAGAATTAGGGTTAGAGGTTCGGGAAAATAGGATTTTCAATGGGAATCAATTGTGTGTCCCCAGAAGTTTAGTAAAATAAATACGTGTGCGTGAGTGTACTTTTTATAGACTAGGGTGGGGGCAGTATTTAGTGTTCTTTATATTAAGCGAAAGACACGAGGGGATCATGTGCATGACGACAGTACTCTCTCGTGACAGATTGGATTTGGGACTGCATGTAAGATTTGACTCTGAGCACCGAAATGACCATGACAGGTACACCCGTTCTGACGGTAGCAGATTCAGGGGCAGCCCACCCATTAGGGCGTTAGGGACTGCCCCCCACTTGTGATTGACAAAAATGTTATATAGAAAGTGTACAAAACAGTATGAACATCTTCCTAATACTGAGTTGCACATTCACCCTCTGAATGGTATACATAGACAATCAATTAATTGTCTAGGCTTAAAAATATATATTTTAACCAGTCTCCTCCCCTTCATCTACACTGATTGAAGTGCATTTAAGTATCATAGCTTTCACCTGCTCAGTCTGTCATGGAAAGAGCAGGTGTTCTAATTGTTTTGTACACCAGTGTATATTATATCATTCATGGATTATGTTTTAAAATGCTCATAAAAGTGCAGTAAATATGTATATATTCCTGTTTAATTTTTTTAATTTTTTTATACTACTCTGCCCCTCAAGGACTGCCAGTGTCAACAGCTCCGCTCCCATAGGTGCATAGGCCATGCAAACATTGCTTGGTGTGTTATTCCAGCTATTTGCTATGAGGGGGAACTGCCCCAATGAAATCGCAGAATTTCATAGCATAAATTATACCAGTACAAAGTAAATGGATGGTCCTGGGGCACACATATGTGCATTCGTTCAGTCAAAACTTATGGGTCTGCTCTAGTCTCCTCTTCCCAATGAGTCTCATGCAAGACGGCTTACTTCCGAATACACCTACCTGCTTCTAAAGCCAAGACATAATTTTCTGGAATTTTCCAAGCTTTCCAAGCTGTTTGAAGGCACAGTCAACTTAGTGTATGTAAACTTCTGACCCACTGGAATTGTGATACAGTGAATTATAAGTGAAATAATCTGTCTGTAAACAATTGGAAAAATTACTTGTGCCATGCATAAAGAGGATGTCCTAACCGACTTGCCAAAACTATAGTTTGTTAATTAACAAGAAATTTGTGGAGTGGTTGAAAAACGAGTTAATGACTCCCAACATAAGTGTGTGTAAACTTCCTACTTCAACTGTATATGCCCACCCATCCACCGTGATCAACCACCCTTATTAAAGTAACCATACAAAACATAATATACTAATTTGAGTGACTCGGATTTACATTTACCATGTTATATCTAGTCTATGAGAGCAGGCTGTGTATTGTCCATGTCCCAACAAAGTTAGGCTGTTCTGAGGGCAAAAGGGGGTGCACAACTCAATATTAGGTAGTTGTTCCTAAATATTTTATACATTGTAGATTACGCTGTACAATGTACATGTCATTATGTCAGGACAACATATGTCTATTAAAAGGACAGTTTGTAGGTTTCAGATCAATACTTACTCATTTTCAAGCAGTGTCATACACACGACCTCTTTGATGCCAGGGTTGTTGGCTTTTTCACAGGAGCAGTTCTGGAGGTTCCAGGTAGCCACCCTGACCACCGCCTTCCCCTCCCGCATCCCTGAAGGAGGCTCCACGTCGGGCCGCACCGACATGATCCGAGTCGGCCCCCCGGCTGGGAGATCCAGGTCCTCACTCAGGAGACTGAACGATGTGGGGCTCGGATGAGATTTGGTGGTGTATGTCAACCCCCCGTTGGTATTGGTGGAAGGTGTTCTGGAACGCTCCACATACACTTGAAAGCGGATTTTGTCCAATAGAGACGAGTTTATGTGATTGACCCTCACCAAGTCTTCGATGCTTTTAAACGGACCGTTTTCTAACCTGTATTCTACTACGTTATTCGCTATTTTACCCGTGATGCCACGGATGCTCATGAGCTGCGCCGGTGTGGCGGTATTAATGTTCATACCTGTGCATGACAGGTGGGGCTCGAAGTCTTTACGCAGCGACGACGGCGAGTGTTGGGACGAACTCGTCCTGCTCGAAACGCATATTTCCAGTCTGATGATCTCCAGTTTTCCGGCACCAATTCCACTCACGAGAGCCAAATCTTCTACCTTTTTAAACCCCGCAATGCAGTCCCGATACTGCACGATATTCTGCGCTACCATACGGTTCACTCCCGGTAGAGTCATCAGCTCCTCCTCGGTGGCCGTGTTGATATTCAACCTCTCCTGGTTCACGAGGATGTGGCTGAAGTTGCACGCTGCGCTAAACTTGCGCTTGCTGTTGCTGAAATCCGTCGGGTCTTTGGGGATCGAGCGGTGGCACCCCAAATTCCCACCCATGGCTGCGGCTCAGTTGGCAGTGCAATTCACCGTGGCTTCAAAGCCTAGAGACCGTGGATAGACCGGGCAGAGCGGCGAAAGCTGCCGCACCACAGCAGCAGGCGCGCAACGTGGAAAAGTAGCCTACAGTGTGATTGATCGACTATTGCTTAGATACATGGCCTGCATTCAAGACTGTTTTTACTCATTGACAAACATATGAGCCGTAGTATATTATCGTGTACTTGCTTTTTCGCGATTAAAATATATATAACATATGCACAAAACAGCGGTTCTCCTCGCAGGTCCAATTCTTCAGCTGTCTCTCACTCCATTTTTGTCATGAAGCTTACTGGTGTTATTTCCTTGCTGAGTATTCAGGTATATTAACAGTCCACACCGGTCAGTTTGCCTAGAGGAACTGTCCAGCGGCAAATTGATGCTGCAGAATCGTGTTCGGATTAAACACCAGCTGGTCTCATCGTCACACCAGGGGGGCGTGGCTCTAACCTGACCGAGGACTCCGTTTTTTCTGTCCACGTGTTCTACTCTGAAGATGACTTCAGATCTGATGCAGAGTACATTATTAAAACACATGCTTAAATCAAAATGGTTACAGTCTAAAGAGAGAAGAGCTGTCAAAATGTTATATCTCTATTCAGGCTATCACATGTAAAACGTAGCCTAATAGTTTAAACTAGCCTACTTTCACTTGCATACTTTTCACTTTTTTTTTTACAAAAGGATTAATCAACTGTGGATAGGTATAATCCATTGTATGTGTTATAAGGAATATTACTTAATCAACAGGTTATAAAAAACTCCACATCAAAACCCTAAAATTAGATTTTCGATTAAATCTCCTAATCTGTTGGTCTCTGTTTGACACCTCTGAAGAGGGTCAGAAGGTTACATAAGTGGGTACACAGGATTTATTTCAGTTAAGTAGGCAGCTTTTTTCACCTTATCCTCTTTTCTATTTTACTAAAGAAGCGATTAGGAGTATTTCTGTCTGTAATAAAGCCCTTTTGTGGAAAAACAAATTCTGATTGGCTGGGCCTAGCTCCCCATTGGGTGGGCCTGACTCCCAAGTGGGTGGGCCTATGCCATCCCAGGCCTGATTTGACTGATTTCCTTATATGAACTGTAACTATTTACATTGACCCCCCCCCCCCCCCCCCCCCCATTTGTTTTGTACACTGCTGCTACTTGTTGTTTATTATCTATGCATAGTATGATTTTTAATGAATTTATTTGCAAATTATGGTGGAAAATAAGTATTTGGTCAATAACAAAAGTTTATCTCAATACTTTGTTATATACCCTTTGTTGGCAATGACAGAGGTCAAACGTTTTCTGTAAGTCTTCACAAGGTTTTCACACACTGTTGCTGGTATTTTGGCCCATTCCTCCATGCAGATCTCCTCTAGAGCAGTGATGTTTTGGGGCTGTTGCTGGGTAACACGGACTTTCAACTCCCTGCAAAGATTTTCTATGGGGTTGAGATCTAGAGACTGGCTAGGCAACTCCAGGACCTTGAAATGCTTCTTACGAAGCCACTCCTTCGTTGCCCGGGCAGTGTGTTTGGGATCAAGACCCAGCCACGTTTCATCTTCAATGCCCTTGCTGATGGAAGTAGGTTTTCACTAAAATCTCACGATACATGGCCCCATTCATTCTTTCCTTTACACGGATCAGTCAACCTGGTCCCTTTGCAGAAAAACAGCATGATGTTTCCACCCCCATGCTTCACAGTAGGTATGGTGTTCTTTGGATGCAACTCAGCATTCTTTGTCCTCCAAACACAACAAGTATTTTGGTTTCATCTGACCGTATGACATTCTCCCAATCTTCTTCTGGATCATCCAAATGCTCTCTAGCAAACTTCAGACGGGCCTGGACATGTACTGGCTTAAGCAGGGGGACACGTCTGGCACTGCAGGATTTGAGTCCCTGGCGGCGTAGTGTGTTACTGATGGTAGGCTTTGTTACTTTGGTCCCAGCTCTCTGCAAGTCATTCACTAGGTCCCCCCGTGTGGTTCTGGGATTTTTGCTCACCGTTCTTGTGATCATTTTGACCCCACGGGGTGAGATCTTGCGTGGAGCTCCAGATCGAGGGAGATTATCAGTGGTCTTGTATGTCTTCCATTTCCTAATAATTGCCCCCACAGTTGATTTCTTCAAACCAAGCTGCTTACCTATTGCAGATTCAGTCTTCCCAGCCTGGTGCAGGTCTACAATTTTGTTTCTGGTGTCCTTTGACAGCTCTTTGGTCTTGGCCATAGTGGAGTTTGGAGTGTGACTGTTTGAGGTTGTGGACAGGTGTCTTTTATACTGATAACAAGTTCAAACAGGTGTCATTAATACAGGTGGAGGACAGAGGAGCCTCTTAAAGAATAAGTTACAGGTCTGTGAGAGCCAGAAATCTTGTTTGTTTGTAGGAGACTGAATACTTATTTTCCACCATAATTTGCAAATAAATTCATTAAAAATCCTACAATCTGATTTTCTGGATTTTTTTTTCTCATTTTGTCTGTCATAGTTGAAGTGTACCTATGATGAAAATTACAGGCCTCTCTCATCTTTTTAAGTGGGAGAACTTGCACAATTGGTGGCTGACTAAATACTTTTTTGCCCCACTGTATGTAACAGAGCTGTGCAACAGTTTATTTGATTATTTTGTTTTGTTAGAATGCTATGAGTCTTAATTAAAAGCATTGTGGACGTTATGTTGTGTGGGTTCAGCATAACAAAGCAGTGGACTTCCCTTTTGGAACTGTGCATGCAGGCTTTTGCTCTAGCCCTTCTCTAAATACACCTGATTCATCAAATCTAGGCCACCCCTGCCCAGGAATCTACCTAGCATAAACCAGGAAGCTGTAGACAGGAAGCTATCTGATCGCCATGCAGCCTACTCCACAGTACCCCCACCAGTACTGATGGGGAAAGCCATGCTTGCAGTGTTACCATCACACCTCTTTATATAGCATCAGAGTGTTTCATGAAATGGCTCAAAGTCAGAACACTTGCACATTCACTTCAACACTGCTCTCATTACGCAATACTAACGTCAGAATCACTGAGAAAACAACAACAGGTATGTCTGCAGATGATAAAACCACAAAACAAGATGTACCAAAACAGTTTGATAATTTTGGATAATCCAAAACAAACAAAGTAAACACAGTCAAAAATAGCTGAGGAGATTTAGATGAACAGACAGATATCGAGGTGCCATCTTCCTCTGCCAGTAACCCTGTGCTCTGTTCCATTCCACTTCTTTGCCAATATTGACTTACTAATCCTATAGTTGGGGTAGCCAAGGCTCCTGGACCCACTTGACCTGCAGAGAGAAAATTGGAGGTTGGTCTACAGAGCATGGAGCTGGAGTGTGACCAGAGGACAACCAACATCTTGTCTTCTTAACCCCTAACCAACTTCTCTCAGTTACTCTGATCATATAACCACTAAAACTTACTTGCCCATGTGGACACAGACAAGTAGACGAAGTGTGTCACAGTTGGCAAGACTGGTGCTAGCACTGCCAAGGTAGTGGGTTCAATTCCCACAGGGATCACATACAAAAAATGTATGCCCTCACCAACTGTAAGTGGCTTTGGATATAGGTATCTAGAACATGTACAGGTTTGAAGAACCCTTTTTGGTTCTCGGTAGAACCTTTTTGCTTCCATGCAGAACCTTTTACACAGAGGGCTCAAGATGGAACCCAAAAGGAGCCCTTTTTTCCTTTTTACTTAAGTTGCGTTTACACAGGCAGCACAATTCTGATATATTTTTTCATTAATCGGTCTTTAGACCAATCACATCAGATCTTTTTCAGAGTTGATCTGATTGTTCAAAAGACCAATTAGTGGAAAAAAGATCAGAATTGGGCTTCTTCTGTAAACGCAGTCAGAGATGCACAAAGACACACAGACACAAATATTGTCTGGTCCAATGACGTAATGGGATTCTGGCTAACAAAAGGCCAGTCTCCATGGTGGCAGAGACCACATGTGGTGAAACGATGCAGACACACAGACAGAATAGAATAGAATCTGGCCCCTGATCCCTTAGTGGGTCCAGAGACCAACGTACTGCTCTGCAACCATACTGCATGGCACAACAAGAGAGAATTAAATAGAGAGAGTGAGTGTGGCACACTAAGCGAGTGCACCGTGTGTGTTGGCTGGGCTCCCTGCTTGTGCCATCAAACTATTGCAACTTATCCAGAATGCCGCAGTTCACCTGGGGTTCAACCAAGTTCTCCCATGTCACCCCGCTCCTCCACACACTCCACTGGCTTCCAGTCGAAGCTCGCATCCACTACAAGACCACAGAGCTTGCCTACGGAGCCAGCAAGCAGGTAGCCTAGCGGTTAAAGCATTGGACTAGTAACCGAAAGGTTGCAAGGTCAAATCCCTGAGCTGACAAGGTAAAAATCTGTCCTTCTGGCCCTGAACAAGGCAGTTAACCCACTGTTCCTAGGCCGTCATTGAAAATAAGAATTTGTTCTTAACTGACTTGCCTAGTTAAATAAAGGTAAAATGAATAAAAAAAGAAGAACTGCCCCTTCCTACTTTTAGGCTATGCTCAAACCCTACACCCCAACTGGAGTACTCTGTTCTGCCACCTTTGGTCTCTTGGCCCTCCCACCCTGGAGGGAGGGCAGCTCCCGCTCAGCCTTCAAAGCTTGCCCCTGAAGCTAGCACAGCAGAGTCCCTGCCCATCTTCAGAAAGCATCCGAGACCCTACCTCTTCAAAGAGTATCTCAAATAATCCCACAGCACGCCCCCTTGCAAATGTGTGCGTGTACTGCCTGTGTGTGTGGAACAGCAAGTGTGTGTCGCACAGTGTGTGTTTATGTGTTGCCTTGTTCAAGCCATGGGAACACAGAGAAAAGGACTTAAACTTGCTGACAGCGCAGCAGCAATTCTTCTCCCTCTGTTGTCTGTCTGCTTGGACCCACTCCAGCACACCACACACAGAGCTCTAAAAAAAAAAAAAATCAAAGGAGGTCATTGTCAAAACGAGCTATTAAGCAGAACAGACTGTGCAAGCCAAGTCGGGGGACTGCATTTAGCAAGAGCCCCTGTGTTTCACCAGCTATGGAACTGTATTTGGCAAAATGGAGGTCTCGGGGGTGATAGACTAGAGAAAGGCACCGAGCGCTGTGGACAGCAATTGAGATCGGAGTGCCATACAGTGTTATGTAACAAGACTGCATCCAGTTTCCCATGGACCAGGCAGCAAGACTGCTGATGCCAGTGGTTTAGCATTAGTAACCACTCCACTGAGGCATAGAGCTGAATAGGGCACTGTAATTAGTCAGGGATCCTTATACCTAAGTGGACGGATAGAGACAGTCACAGATCCCCCCCCCCCCCCCAGTATTGCTGCTCATTCTGTTCACCAGTTCCGGAGGTCGACATCACCGGCCTTCTAGGCTGCACTGAACTGTGTCATTACGCACACCTGGTTCCAATTCCTCACTGATTGTATTTGTATAAATGTGCTCTCTGTTTCCCCATTGGACTGTCGATTATTGTTCCCATGTCTGTTGTTGGCGTGAGTACCTATGCGTTGTCTCAGCCTGTGTTGTGTGTTTTGTGCATTGTGTATTACGGGTCCCGTGGCGTTCTACGAGGTTGACCCTCGCTCTTTTGTTTGGGTACATCCCAGTGTTTTGTATACATGTTTGTTTTGGGTGTATTAAAACCCCGGATTATGTATTCCTGCGCCTGTCTCCAAATCATTTATACCAACGTGACAGAGACGCATACAGTGTCTAGAGAAAGCCCACAACTGAGGCAGGCCTCAAAGTGACAATACACAGAGATGATAGAAAAGCTGAGGAAGATATCTTTTTCAGTTACTTCATTGCTCCCTGGCAGGTCAACACAGTACATGTGTGATCAAAATGCACTACGCCGAACTGAACTTTTATGCAATTACTTTGAGTGGAGTAATTGGCTATTATCCTCAGTTCAATATAAATGATTAAAACCTGGTTTGTAGGGACGTTCATTCTGGACTGCATGGTTCCATGGGTGCTGACTGAGCACAGGGCCAGCAGGATGTGAACCTTGACCTTTGTCCAGTTTGACTTGGCTGGGATGATGTGGTCGACAGACAAACACCAAGGACCAATGCCAACACAGCTTTCTGTGTCAAAGGGTGTCGGTCAACAGTAGACCCAATTTCTATTGGCAGGCTTTTACTGCTTAACTATTACGATCAGCTAATTCCTAGATCACCATCGTATCTTTTACAATAATTCACTTTGGTAACGCTTTACTTGACACCCAGAGTCATAACACGTTATTATGACACGTCATAACTGTATCATAATACAAGCATTTCACTTGATTTGATTTGATATTTCTACAGCTGACATAACTTGTCATAACATGATCATAACACTGTCATGACACATGTATTTATAGTTGTTGTGACAACATGGCGTTATTCTATGGCTGGTTTTGACACCTACATAAGAGTTTAAAACCTACCACACAAGGCAAAACATTCCATTACACCATAGCCTACTGGTCAGTAGTATGTTTATGTTATATAGCATTTTCAGAAATGGACCATATTAAATGATCATTGTAATTGTGCACACATTGATGTCAGGCATGCAGCTACCTCACTGCTCTGCTTCTGATGACTGGGATGAATGCAGGAGCAGATTTCAGGATTAGGACAAAACACCCTCTTTTTGACTGATGACTGACATAAGGCCATGTACGGGATAGGCCTGGGTGGCTTATGTGATTCTGATGGTCATAATGCTTCTTAAGTGTCATAAAGTGCATTTTCTTAGTCCAAGTAATTATGATGAAAAAAAACGACAGTAAAAAATGTATTACAACAAAGGACTTAAGAAACCAACTTTCAGGGAAAGTTCTTGGCAGGGAAAAAAGTCAAGCAAAGTCTTACCAATTATTTGGTCTCAAAATCATCTTAACTGGACGGTTCCAAAGTTTATTTAGACGACCAAGATGATATTTAGATATGAACAAGTTGTTTTGCATTAACTTTACATTGTTCAGTCAGAAATGAACAGCAAATACACAACAGAATATACTTTACAGAACAGAGTTATAATTGCCAGGGGTATCAGTTAACTTTTTCTTTGCGGGAGACAATATTGGGAGACGGTCCAATGCGTGGCCTACATCCCTGTCTCCACGAATGGTCAGTCAATACCACACTAGGGGGGCTGAAACATTGGACCTTTAGACTGGTCTGTTCAGATTGGTCAAGGCACCAATCACCTGGATGACCAGGTAAAACCCTAGACCAATCCGCAAGTAGAAAGGTCGGCAAACATAGCCGGCTGACAGAGGGGCTATGGCGTGATTCTAGGGTGGCTGGGGCAGTGTGTGTGAGTTCCACACAGCAGTGGGGAGTCCAAAGGGACCCTTTTTGTTTGAATAACACGGAAAGAAAAAAGTACAAACAGGAAAAAGTAAACTATACTGTGTTCTTTGGACACTGTGTTAACTAACCTCCAGACAAGCTTCAATGCCAAACAACTCTCCTTCTGTGGCCTCCAACTGCTCTTAAATGCAAGTAAAACTAAATGCATGCTCTTCAACCGATCGCTGCCCGCACCCTCCCGCCCGTCCAGCATCACTACTCTGGACGGTTCTGGACAATTACAAATACCTAAGTGTTAGACTGTAAACTCTCCTTCCAGACTCAAAATAAGCATCTCCAATCCAAAATTAAATCTAGAATTGGCTGCCTATGTTGCAACAAAGCATCCTTCACTCATGCTGCCAAACATACCCTTGCAAAACTGACTATTCTACCAATCCTCGAGTTCGGCGATGTAATTTACAAAATAGCCTTCAACACTCTACTCAGCTAATTGGATGCAGTCTATCACAGTGCCATCCGTTTTGTCACCAAAGCCCCATGTACTACCCACCACTGCGACCTGTATGCTCTCGTTGGCTGGCCCTTGCTACATATTCGTCGCTAAACCCACTGGCTCCAGGTCATCTATAAGTCTTTGCTAGGTAAAGCCCCTTATCTCAGCTCACTGGTCACCATAGCAGCACCCACCCGTAGCACACGCTCCAGCAGGTATATTTCACTGGTCACCCCCAAAGCCAATTCCTCCTTTGGCTGCCTTTCCTTACAGTTCTCTGCTGCCAATGACTGGAACGAATTGCAAAAATCACTTTCGCTGGAGACTCATATATCCCTCACTAACTTTAAGCATCAGCTGTCAGAGCAGCTCATAGATCATTGCACCTGTAAATAGCCCATCCAACTACCTACCTCATCCCCATATTGTTTTTATTTTCCTTTGTACCCCAGTATCTCTACTTGCACATTCATCTTTTGCACATCTATTACTCCAGTGTTAAATTGCTAAATTGTAATTACTTCGCCACTAAGGCCTATTTATTGCCTTACCTCCCTAATCTTACCTCATTTGCACCCACCGTATATAGATGTTTTCTATTGTGTTATTGACTTTACATTTGTTTATTCCATGTGTAACTCTGTGTTGTTGTTTGTGTTGCACTGCTTTGCTTTATCTTGGCCATGTCGCAATTGTAAATGAGAACTTGTTCTTTAACTGGCCTACTTGGTTAAATAAAGGTGAAATAAAATAAATAAATAAATAAATAGGAATTTGGACAATGAGAAAAGAAAATAGTACAAGTCAACTTATTTCAGCTTGTTGGTCAATTTGTTTTTGTGCTAACTAAGCACTATATTTCCTCGACCAAGGAATTTCTGTTTGCCACTTACATTAAACGAGAGACTATCTACTTTTACCTTTAGTCTCTTTCACCTGATGTGGGTAAAAGTAATCAAACATAATCAGCGATCTACCCAATGGACTCATGCAAAATCTGAGTGCATTTCTCTAGTCTGCAGGATTCAGGTTTGGAGTACACCATGATGAGATGATCAGGTACTGAAGTCTAAAGAGATGCATGTTCAAGGACAGAAGCATAGCCTGGAAACTCCTGAGATATGACCTATGACTGACTGACTGTATGGCAGGGTTCCCAAACTGGACAGTTAAAAACACCAGGAAATCAGCTCCAAGTGATTACAACTTTGGAAATCTGTTAAAGTATTCTCACGCATAATAGAGATATCACGTTTCAGGCATGACCCAGATACAGACAGTGTCTAGGAAACAAACATTTATTTCTAATACAGGTGCAGGCAAAGACATGTCAAAGGCAGGCAGGGGTCAGTAATCCATAGAAGGTGCAAAGGGTCCAGAACGGCAGGCAGTCTCAGGGTCAAGGCAGGCAGGGGTCAATAATCTAGTGAGGTGGGGGAAGGAGACAAAGGGATGTGAGACATGGGTTTAACTCTGGGCACATGAAAGGTGGGATGTATATGAAGGGTATGGGGCAACAGAAGATGAACAGCAGAGGGGGTAATGAGTTTGGAGATGGGAAACGGGCCGATAAACCGGGAGGAAAGTTTGCGGGAGTACACCCGGAAGGGCAGATCCCGGGTGGACAGTCATACCTTCTGCCCGAGATGATACCGGGGAGTCAGGGTCCGTGGCGATCTGCTTGTCGTCGATACCTGGAGGTGGTCTTGAGGAGGGCTTACCGGGCTCTCCTCCAGGTATGACGACAGCGGAGGACAAACATCTGGGCTGATGGTATGCCGACCTCTTCTTCCTGCTCAGGATAGAGTGGGGGCTGATACCCCAGTGAACACTCAAAAGGTGATAGGCCCGTGGCAGAGCAGGGAAGGATGTTGCGGACGTATTCAACCCACACAAGCTGTTGGCTCCAGGTGGAGCCTGGTTGGCTCACTCCAACTGGCCGTTGGACAGGCTGGCCGAGGACAGGCTGGCCAATGACCCAATGAGGGTGCAGAACGCCTTCCAGAACTGGGACGAGAACTGAGGACCTCGGTTGGAGACCACGTCAACGGGCAGTCCATGGATCTGGAAGGCGTGCTGCACCATGAGATGGGCCGTCTCTTTGGAAGAGGGTAGCTTGGGGAGAGGAATGAGGTGAGCGGCTTTGGAAAACTGATCCACAACGGTCAGGATGGCGGTGTTGCCATCAGACGGGGGGGGGGGGATCCGTGATAAAGTCCAGGGAGATGTGAGACCACGGATGGTGAGGGACTGGCAGAGGTTGGAGGAGACCAGCCAGAGCTTGCCGAGGAGTCTTGTTCTGTGCACAGACCGTGCAAGCGGCGACAAATGCGGAGAGCCCGGAACTCAGCCTGGAGGAGTCCGCGGAGCGGACCGCGTCAGGCACGAACACCCGGTTTTCTGGACCCCCTCGGGTTTGGCTGGGAACCCTGTGCCTCCCGAACCTGCTTCCCTATTCCCCAGCTGAGTTCCGTCGCCAGGCACAAGGTGGGAAGGACGGTCTCAGGTTCTGGGATAGTAGTCGTGGGGCTATACCACCATGACAGCACTTCCCGTATCCGCACCAGGTGGTAGGAGTTCCGTAGGTCTAGCTTGGAGAACGCGGTGGTCCCCTGGAGCGGCTCGAAGGAGATGAGAGGTAGCGGGTAGCGGTTCTTCACCGTGATGTCGTTGAGACCTCAGTAGTCGATGCACGGGCACAGGGTTTTGTCCTTCTCCACAAAGAAGAACCCTGCGCCGGCAGGGGAGGCAGAAGGACAAATGAACCCAGCAGCTAGGGAGTCCTCAATGTAGGTCTCCATAGCCTTGGTCTCCGGACCCGACAGAGAGTACAGTCATCCCCGGGGTGTAGTGGTACCTGGGAGAAGATCAATCCTGCAGTCACCTACATATACGCTACGGTCACAAGACACAGGACAAGACACAGGCCTCCTAATTGTCCCTAGAATTTCTAAGCAAACAGCTGAAGGCAGGGCTTTCTCCTATAGAGCTCAATTTTTATGGAATGGTCTGCCTACCCATGTGAGAGACACAAACTCGGTCTCAACCTTTGAGAAACTCTGGAGCAACGAACAGCCCTTCCTGCCTCTGCCTGGCCGGTTCCCCTCTTTCCACTGGGATTATCTGCCTCTAACCCTATTACAGGGGCTGAGTCACCTGCTTACTGGTGCTCTTTCATGCCGTCCCTAGGAGGGGTGCGTCACTTGAGTGGGTTGAGTCACTGATGTGATCTTCCTATCTGGGTTGGCGCCCCCCTTGGGTTGTGCCGTGGCGGAGATCTTTGTGGGCTATACTCGTCCTTGTCTCAGGATATCCCTCTAGTGGGAGCTGTGCTTTGGTGGGGCTATATCCTTCCTGTTTGGCCCTGTCCGGGGGTATCATCGGATGGGGCCACAGTGTCTCCTGACCCCTCCTGTCTCAGCCTCCAGTATTTATGCTGCAGTACTTTATGTGTCAGGGGGCTAGGGTCAGTTTGTTATATCTGGAGTACTTCTCTTGTCTTCTCTTGTCTGTGTGAATTGAAGTATGCTCTCTCTAATTCTCTTTATTTCTTTCTCTCGGAGGACCTGAGCCCTAGGACCATGCCCCAGCAAGATGACTCCTTGCTGTCCCCAGTCCACCTGGCCATGCTGCTGCTCCAGTTTCAACTGTTCTACCTGCGGCTATGGCTGTTCACCGGACGCGCTACCTGTCCCAGACCTATTATTATTTTTTATTTTTTTAGCCCTTTTTCTCCCCAATTGTTGTAGTAGCTACTATCTTGTCTCATCGCTACAACTCCCGTACGGGCTCGTTGGTTGAAAGTCATGCGTCCTCCGATACACAACCCAACCTAGCCGCATTGCTTCTTAACACAGCGCACATCCAACCCGGAAGCCAGCCGCACCAATGTGTTCGTTAGCAAGCACTGCGCCCGGCCCGCCACAGGAGTCACTGGTGTGCGATGAAACAAGGACATCCCTACCGACCAAGCCCTCCATAACCCGGACGACGCTAGGCCAATTGTGCATCGCCCAACGGACCTCCCGGTCGCGGCCGGTTATGACAGAGCCTGGGCGCGAACCCAGGGTCTCTGATGGCACAGCTGGCGCTGCAGTACAGCGCCCTTAACCACTGCGCCACCCGGGAGGCCCAGACCTATTATTTGACCATGCTGGTCATTTATGAACATTCAAACATCTTGGCCATGTTCTGTTATAATCTCCACCCGGCACAGCCAGAAGAGGACTGGCCACCCCTCATAGCCTGGTTCCTCTCTAGGTTTCTTCCTAGGTTTTGGCCTTTCTAGGGAGTTTTTCCTAGCCAACGTGTTTCAACACCTACATTGCTTGCTGTTTGGGGTTTTAGGCTGGGTTTCTGTACAGCTGATGTACGAAGGGCTATATAAATTGGGTTCTTGTGGTCAATTTACAATCCTACAAATTATTTGTAATTATGTTCTGGCTCCCAGACCATTTGCTCAAGAAACAAAATCATCCAATGGCTGAATCGAGTTGATGATCCCTGCTATTTGGGATATGACGGAGTCAGTAGTTATTGACTGCCCCCTGCTGGTGAAATATAGCGTGCATCTTGGTGAGGAGGACAATGAATTTCAGAAGACAGTTTATGGCTTGCGCTAAGCCTCGTCTTACCAAAGTAATCTCCTTCCATCTTAACCAAAACCTTTTTAACAAAAACGGGTTGAATCATCACAAGTTTATTATGTGACTATACAGTTGAAGTCGGAAGTTTACATAGACTTAGGTTGGAGTTATTAAAACTTGTTTTTCAACCACCCCACAAATGTATTGTTAACAAACTATAGTTTTTGCAAGTTGGTTAGGATATCTACTTTGTGGATGACATAAGTAATTTTTCCAACAATTGTTTACAGTCATAATTCACTGTGTCACAATTCCAGTGGGTCAGAAGTTTACATGCACTAAATTGACTGTGCCTTTAAACATCTTGGAAAATTCCAGAAAATGATGTCATGACTTTCGAAGCTTCTGATAGGCTAATTGACATAATTTGAGTCAATTGGAGGTGTACCTGTGGATGTATTTCAAGGAATACCTTCAAACACAGTGCCTCTTCGCTTGACATCATGGGAAAATCAAAAGACATCAGCCAAGATCTCAGCAAAAAAATTGTAGACCTCCACAAGTCTGGTTCATCCTTGGGGGCAATTTCCAAACGCCTGAAGGTACCACGTTCATCTGTACAAACGATAATATTCTAGGAGACACGTTCTGTCTCCTAGAGATGAACATACTTTGGTGCGAAAAGTGCAAATCAATCCCAGAACAACAGCAAAGGACCTTGTGAAGATGTTGTACAAAAGTATCTATATCCACAGTAAAACGAGTCCTATATCGACATAACCTGAAAGGCCGCTCAGCAAGGAAGAAGCCACTGCTCCAAAACCGCCATACAAAAGCCAGACTACGGTTTGCAACTGCATGTGGGGACAAAGATTGTACTTTTTGGAGTAAAATCCTCTGGTCTGTTGAAACAAAAATAGAACTGTTTGGCCATAATGACCATCGTTATGTTTGGGGAAAAAGGGGGAAGCTTGGAAGCCGAAGAACACCATCCCAACCGTGAAGCACGGGGGTGGCAGCATCATGTTGTGGGGGTGCTTGCTTCAGAAGGGACTGGTGCACTTCACAAAATAGATGGCATCATGAGGTTGGAAAATTAGGTGGATGTATTGAAACAACATCTCAAAAAAGCTTGGTTGCAAATGAGTCTTCCAAATGGACAATGACCCCAAGCATACTTCCAAAGTTGTGACAAAATGGATTAAGGACAACAAAGTCAAGATATTGGAGTGGCCATCACAAAGCCCTGACCTCAATCCTATAGAAAATTTGTGGGCAGAACTGAAAAAGCATGTGAGAGCAAGGAGGCCTACAAACCTGACTCAGTTACACCAGCTCTGTCAGGAGGAATGGGACAAAATTCACCCAACTTATTGTGGGAAGCTTGTGGAAGGCTACCCGAAACGTTTGAACCAAGTTAAAGAATTTAAAGGCAATGCTACCAAATACTAATTGAGTGTATGTGAACTTCTGACCCACTGGTAATGTGATGAAAGAAATAAAAGCTGAAATAAATCATTCTCTATACTATTATTCTGACATTTCACATTCTTAAAATAAAGTGGTGATCTTAACTGACCTAAAACAGGGAATTTTTACTAGGATTAAATGTCAGGATTTGTGAAAAACTGAGTTTAAATGTATTTGGCTAAGGTGTATGTAAACTTCTGACTTTAACTGTAAAAACAAAACGACAAAAAATACAGAGATGCAGGACATGAACAGAGTTAAATATGATGTTTTGGAAGGGAACACGACAGTTGTTTATTACAGTCAATATAGACTTACAGTCATTGGAAATTGTAAGTAAACAACAATAGGGTTGTGTTAACGGGTTGAGTCAACAACCAAGCATTCCTCCCCGCAGTCTTCTGGGGAGGAATGCTTGGTTGTTGAGTGAAATCCAGTGTGCACAGTAGACCTCCAAGACCAGACTGGAAAATGCCTGCAAACAAACATGAAACGAATAACGAACAAACGATTACTGTAGCAGGGCCAATGTAAGAGATCCAGAAATGTAAAACAGACAAAATAATAATAAATGAAACGTTCTAATGTGACTGAAGTTATACAATGGGGTCCATGGCTAGATTATTTAAATTGCCAGAGATGAAAGAGCATATCAGTTTGGTATGAATGCAAAATTCTTATTTTTTTATAAAAGTGACGACTAAATAACTGAAAAACCTAAATCATTACAAAACAAATCTCTGAGGTGAGTAGCTTCCTACTCCACCGTTTGGTGTTAAATAGAACACTACAACATAGCAGTGCAGTCTGTCTCCAAGGTCATCTAACTAGAAAGAGAAATAGAAAGTGAAAAGAAAGAAGGAAGAACAGTGGTGTTGCTTTCTGGGGTTTAAAAAGAAAATCCTCTCTGAAATCATGAAAGAGCTGATAACTGTGTGTTTTGTTTTTCTGTGTGTGAGACTGTATGTGTGTGTGTGTGTGAGACTGTGTGTGTGTGAGACTGTGTGTGTGTGCATGTGCGTGTGAGACTGTGTGTGTGTGTGACTGTGAGACTGTGTGTGAGACTGTTTGTGACGGTGTCTGTGACTGTGATACTGTGTGTGTGAGACTGTGTGTGACTGTGTGTCTGTGTGACTATGTTTGTGTGTGAGACTGTGAGTGAGAGAGACTGTGTGTGACGGTGTCTTTGTGTGTGTGTGGAGTATGTTTCTCTTTTACAGAGTGACAGTGAGATAGACCCTAGACAGAATCATGCAGCATGAGGGGAGAAAGGCTTTTAAATTGAACCTTTATTTAACTAGGCAAGTCATTTAAGAACAAATCCCTACTTACAATGACGGCCTACCGGGGAACAGTGGGTTAACTGCCTTGTTCAGGGGCAGAACAACAGATTTTTACCTTGTCAGCTCGGGGATTCGATCCAGCAATCTTTCGCTTACTGGCCCAACGCTCTAACCACTAGACTCTAACCACTAAAATACCTGCCACTTTGGATTGGGCGGAGTGACCAGCAGTGTCTCTTTTCTGATGAGAAACTGGAAGCCATTCTGAGGGTGTTGGAGCTGCAGTGATGGGCTTCCTGTCTGCCTCTAAATCATCCTCTGATTGACAGCTCAAGCTCAAGCTATGGACTGTACCCATGTTTAATTACTAATGATGCATTTTGTAGTGTTAACATCAGGTAAGAAAAGGCCTATTATCTCCTTTTCTGTTAATTAAATAAATTTAACCATTCAAAACGGTGGTGCGTCTTTTTAGTGAGATTGCTCTATGGAAAATACACAAATAAACATGGGAACAATCAGAGTATTTCAGTGATTTGATTGAGTGGTGTGAAGGTGTTCTGTTAGGTTCCTGTACCTCTTGCTCAGTCTTTGAGCTTCTGGATCTTCATCTCAAACACCTGTTCCATTTCCATCTTGGCCACGTGCTCCCTCGATCTGGGCCAGGGGAGTCCTGCAGGGTTTAGGCATGTGCACACACATCCATCAGTTTAAAGCCTTGCACCCCAGCCCAGAGTAGTCAAACTCAGACTTTGGGCCAGGGTGGAAATTCCTGTCACGATCTCTTGCATACACTTATGCCTGGAGGAGGATGAGGACGGGCAGGGGAAGGCCCTGGGTGTGGAAGACCCAGCGATTCAATAGCCATTTCTGCATGTGTTAGCAAAGCCACCAACAAGCTCTACTGGTACGGATGCTGAGTGAAGCTCACGAAGCAAGCAAGAGCCTAAACACAGGACAACTATTAGAGACTATTCTACCAACAAGCATTCAATGAAGACTTCTGGGCAGTTTGCTAGAGTGCCGTAGAATGATATCTATTTCATGACCTGGTAGGGGCCTCTTGCGTCAAATAAAGAGCAGCATCTCTATACAACACAGATATCTGTACGAGGGAAAAACAGAGGAGAGTATAGAAACATAGCTAACAAGGGGTTCTTGAAGAACTGAAATGACACTTACATGCCTTCATTTGTGTCAAATCTTTAAAAAAACATTAACATACACACACTTAGCATGCTGATATTATGATGACCGTGCGTGAGAGAGCTATTAGCTAGCTAATGAATGCTGGTGGTTACTGTGATATTACAGTGCATCATTTTAGTGAGGTTCTCTGTGCTTGACTGAATCTAAACTCAGCAAAAAAAGAAACGTCCCGTGTCAACTGCGTTTATTTTCTGCAAACTTAACATGTGCAAATATTTGTATGAACATAAGATTCAACAACTGAGACATAAACTGAACAAGTTCCACAGACATGTGACTAACAGAAATGGAATGTGTCCCGGAACAAAGGGGGGGGAGGGGGGGGGTGAAAATCAGAAGTAACAGTCAGTATCTGGTGTGGCCACCAGCTGCATTAAGTACTGCAGTGCATCTCCTCCTCATGGACTGCACCAGATTTGCCAGTTCTTGCTGTGAGATGTTACCCCACTCTTCCACCAAGGCACCTGCAAGTTCGCGGACATTTCTGGGGGGAATGGCCCTAGCTCTCACCCTCCGATCCAACAGGTCCCAGATGTGCTCAATGGGATTGAGATCCGGGCTCTTTGCTGGCAATGGCAGAACACTGACATTCCTGTCTTGCAGGAAATCACTCACGGAACGAGCAGTATGGCTGGTGGCATTGTCATGCTGGAGGGTCATGTCAGGATGAGCCTGCAGGAAGGGTACCATATGAGGGAGGAGGATGTCTTCCCTGTAACGCACAGCATTGAGATTTCCTGCAATAACAAGCTCAGTCCGACGATGCTGTGACACACCACCCCAGACCATGATGGACCCTCCACTTCCAAATCGATCCCGCTCCAGAGTACAGTCCTCGGTGTAACGCTCATTCCTTCGACGATAAACAGGAATCCGACTATCACCCCTGGTGAGACAAAACCACGACTCGTTAGTGAAGAGCACTTTTTGCCAGTCCTGTCTGGTCCAGTGACGGTGGGTTTGTGCCCATAGATGATGATGTTGCCGGTGATGTCTCGTGAGGACCTGCCTTACAACAGGCCTACAAGCCCTTGGTCCAGCCTCCCAGCCTATTGCAGACAGTCTGAGCACTGATGGAGGGATTGTGCGTTCATTGCGTAACTTGAACAGTTGTTGTTGCCATCCTGTACCTGTTCCGCAGGTGTGATGTTCAGATGTACCGATCCTGAGCAGGTGTTGTTACACGTGGTCTGCCACTGCGAGGACGATCAGCTGTCTGTCCTGTAGCGCTGTCTTAGGTGTCTCACAGTACGGACATTGCAATTTATTGCCCTGGCCACATCTGCAGTCATGCCTCCTTGCAGCATGCCTAAGGCACGTTCACACAGATGAGCAGGGACCCTGGGCATCTTTCTTTTGGTGTTTTTCCAGAGTCAGTAGAAAGGCCTCTTTAGTGTCCTCCGTTTTCATAACTGTGACCTTAATTGCCTACCGTCTATGAGCTGTTAGTGTCTTAACATGCACCTGTGGAACGGTCGTTAATTGTTTATGGTTCATTGAACAAGCATGGGAAACAGTGTTTAAACCCTTTACAATGAAGATGTGAAGTTATTTGGATTGTTGCGAATTATCTTTGGAAGTCAAGGTGCTGAAAAAGGGCAGTTTCTTTTTTTGCTGAGTTTAGTTGATGATCCCTGCTGTTTGGGATATGATGGAGTCAGTAGTTATTGACTGCCCCCTGCTGGTGAAATATAGCGTGCATCTTGGTGAGAAGAACAATACATCTCAGAAGACAGTTTATGGCTTGTAATTTGACTCAAGGGTGAGCTAAGCCACATCTTACCACAATAATTCCCTTCCATTTTAACAAAAACCTTCAATAAAACTACGCTGGGTTGTATCACAAGTTTATTACGGGACTATAAAAACAAAACAAAAGACAAATAAAAATAGAGATGCAGTACATGAAGAGTTAAATGTGATGTTTGGGAAGGGAACCCCACAGTTGTTTATTACAGTCAATATAGACTTGTTTATTTACAGCTATTCGAAATTGTAAGTAAACAACAATAACAACGATAGGGTTGTGTTAACGGGTTGAGTCAACAACCAAGCATTCCTCCCCACAGTCTTCTAAAACAGGGTTCTCTAGCCGTGGTCAAGGGGGCCTACTATGTGTCAGCTGGAGTCAAATCCAGTGTGCACAGTAGACCTCCAAGAACAGACTGGAAAACGCTTGCAAACAAACATGAAACCAATAATGAACAAATGATTACTGTAGCAGGGCCAATATAAGAGAGCCAAACATTTTAAACAGAAAAAATATGCCATCCATGGCTAGATCATTTAAATGACAAGGGATGGAAGAGCATATCATTTTGGGATCAGGATTACAAAAATAAAAAAGGGGCAACTAAATAACTAAATCGTTACAAAACAAAACGCCTGAGGTGTGTAGCTGGAGGTGAGTAGCTTCCTACTCTGCCGTTTGGTCATTTGGCGTTAAATAGAACACTACAACATAGCAGTGCAGTCCGTCTCCAAGGTCATCTAACTAGAAAGATAATAAGCAGTGCAGTCTGTCTCCAAGGTCACCTAACTAGAAAGAGAATAAGCAGTGCAGTCAGTCTCCAAGGTCATCTAACTAGAAAGATAATAAGCAGTGCAGTCAGTCTCCAAGGTCATCTAACTAGAAAGAGAATAAGCAGTGCAGTCCGTCTCCAAGGTCATCTAACTAGAAAGAGAATAAGCAGTGCAGTCTGTCTCCAAGGTCATCTAACTAGAAAGATAATAAGCAGTGCAGTCCGTCTCCAAGGTCATCTAACTAGAAAGAGAATAAGCAGTGCAGTCAGTCTCCAAGGTCATCTAACTAGAAAGAGAATAAGCAGTGCAGTCAGTCTCCAAGGTCATCTAACTAGAAAGAGAATAAGCAGTGCAGTCAGTCTCCAAGGTCATCTAACTAGAAAGAGAATAAGCAGTGCAGTCAGTCTCCAAGGTCATCTAACTAGAAAGAGAATAAGCAGTGCAGTCAGTCTCCAAGGTCATCTAACTAGAAAGAGAATAAGCAGTGCAGTCAGTCTCCAAGGTCATCTAACTAGAAAGAGAATAAGCAGTGCAGTCAGTCTCCAAGGTCATGTAACTAGAAAGAGAATAAGCAGTGCAGTCTGTCTCCAAGGTCATCTAACTAGAAAGAGAATAAGCAGTGCAGTCAGTCTCCAAGGTCATCTAACTAGAAAGAGAATAAGCAGTGCAGTCTGTCTCCAAGGTCATCTAACTAGAAAGAGAATAAGCAGTGCAGTCTGTCTCCAAGGTCATCTAACTAGAAAGAGAATAAGCAGTGCAGTCAGTCTGCAAGGTCATCTAACTAGAAAGAGAATAAGCAGTGCAGTCAGTCTCCAAGGTCATCTAACTAGAAAGAGAATAAGCAGTGCAGTCAGTCTCCAAGGTCATGTAACTAGAAAGAGAATAAGCAGTGCAGTCTGTCTCCAAGGTCATCTAACTAGAAAGAGAATAAGCAGTGCAGTCAGTCTCCAAGGTCATCTAACTAGAAAGAGAATAAGCAGTGCAGTCTGTCTCCAAGGTCATCTAACTAGAAAGAGAATAAGCAGTGCAGTCTGTCTCCAAGGTCATCTAACTAGAAAGAGAATAAGCAGTGCAGTCAGTCTGCAAGGTCATCTAACTAGAAAGAGAATAAGCAGTGCAGTCAGTCTCCAAGGTCATCTAACTAGAAAGAGAATAAGCAGTGCAGTCAGTCTCCAAGGTCATCTAACTAGAAAGATAATAAGGAAGTGAAAGAAAAACAGTTGTGGCATTCTGGGGTTTAAAGTGAAAAAAAATCCTTTCTAAAATCCTTTTTCTGTGTGTCACACTGTGAAACACAAAACATGATTGTACAACCATCTAATGTGCCCACTTCAGGAAGAAAATACATCTATACATAAAAAAAGAGGGATAAAAGGAGAAATAGTACAGTGATATAGCATGTTCCAGGACTGAGTCTGTCTGAAAGTGAGTTTGAGTTTAATGGAGGAGCCGCTCTCCCTCTATCCCCCAGTTAGAACCAACTTCCCCCAGACAGACCACGCTGCTCCGTCACACGTACAGTATCAGTAACAGGTTGTTGGTCGACAGGCAAACTGACGGTCCAGGCTGGTAAATTGGCAACTAGTACATTGTTACATGGTGGTCCTCCTGCAATACTTTTAAAATATCTTCTTTTTTTTGTTCTTCTCCAAGGTCCTGTAGGGGCGAGAGAGAGAGCTATGTTAATTAAGAGGCAGAGCTTTTCATAAGGTGCTGTATATACAGTATTGGCTGCGGTGTGTGTGATATCAAGGAGCACTTTGGCTGAGCCCTGTGCCGTTTGACTTTCAACAGGTGTGTATTGTCTCAAAGGGTGTGTGTTTTGATCTCTGCCCTTTCCTCCAACCATTGAGACAAGTCTGTTTCTCAACAAATGGACACTAAGTAATAATCCATCATATTCTATGAAGGTACAGGAAGAGGTGAGGAGTAGAAAAATAAATACTGTATTATACAACACCACATAAATAGGTTGAATAATTGTTCATGGTTGACTCCATGTAATGCTGTTGTATAGAAATGTATATGTTGTAGTAGTGTGTTGGACCTGGAGGAGTCTAGTTTCTGTTGCTCCAGCACCCTCTGCTGTGCCTCCCAGTTGTTCTTCTCATCCTCCAGCTGGCGTCTCTTCTCCTCCAGCTCCTTGTGCTGGGCCTCCAGGTTCTTCTTCATCTGCTCGTGGCGCCGCTGGAGCTGCAGACAGGACAATTTGCATCATTTGCATGCTGGAGTCGTGTGTGTGTGTGTGTGTGTGTGTGTGTTTGACTGAGTATGATGTAATCAAAGCTATGACCATATTAAAACATTTCATCATGTCTGTTGGAGACAGCCCAGGTCTCTGGCAGTGTGAGCAGTACTGGACATCCCAGCTCAGACATGTGACCATTCTCCTTGAACACAGCCAGCACCCGTCTGAGCAGGAGCAGAACCTTCTGGTTGACTGGTACACGGAGGAGAGGAATATGTTTCTCTTTTACAGAGCGACAGTGAGATAGACCCTAGACAGAATCATGCAGCATGAGGGGAGAAAGGCTTTTAAATTGAACCTTTATTTAACTAGGCAAGTCATTTAAGAACAAATTCCTACTTACAATGACGGCCTACCGGGGAACAGTGGGTTAACTGCCTTGTTCAGGGGCAGAACAACAGATTTTTACCTTGTCAGCTCGGGGATTCGATCCAGCAATCTTTCGCTTACTGGCCCAACGCTCTAACCACTAGACTCTAACCACTAAAATACCTGCCACTTTGGATTGGGCGGAGTGACCAGCAGTCTCTCTTTTCTGATGAGAAACTGGAAGCCATTCTGAGGGTGTTGGAGCTGCAGTGATGGGCTTCCTGTCTGCCTCTAAATCATCCTCTGATTGACAGCTCAAGCTCAAGCTATGGACTGTACCCATGTTTAATTACTAATGATGCATTTTGTAGTGTTAACATCAGGTAAGAAAAGGCCTATTATCTCCTTTTCTGTTAATTAAATAAATTTAACCATTCAAAACGGTGGTGCGTCTTTTTAGTGAGATTGCTCTATGGAAAATACACAAATAAACATGGGAACAATCAGAGTATTTCAGTGATTTGATTGAGTGGTGTGAAGGTGTTCTGTTAGGTTCCTGTACCTCTTGCTCAGAGTCTTTGAGCTTCTGGATCTTCTCCTTGACCTTCATCTCAAACACCTGTTCCATTTCCATCTCCATCTTCATCATCTTGGCCACGTGCTCCCTCCTCTCCTCCTCCATCTGGGCCAATGGACTCCTGCAGGGTTGAGGCATGTGCACACACACATCATCCATCAGTCTAAAGCCTTGCACCCCAGAGCAGTCAAACTCAGACTTTGGGCCAGGGTGGAAATTCCTGTCACGATCTCTCCTGCATACACTTGTGCCTGGAGGAGGATGAGGAGGAACATGGGAGAGGAAGACCCAGCGATTCAATAGCCATTTCTGTCTGTGTTAGTAAAGCCAAGCCATTGCATCGCTGAGTTAGTGAACGCCAAGAGTTAGTGAACGCCATACGGACGCTGAGTGAAGCTCTACTGGTACGGACGCTGAGTGAAGCTCTACTGGTACGGACGCTGAGTGAAGCTCACAAAGAAAGCAAGAGCCCCTTCACAGGACAACAAATACGATTTTCCAGGAAGACTATTGGAGACTATTCTGCCAACAAGTATTCAATGAAGACTGGGCAGTTGGCTAGAGTGCCGTAGAGTGATATCATCTATTTCATGACCTGGTAGGGGCCTCTAGCGTCAAATAAAGAACGGCATCTCTAAACAACACAGATATCTGTACGAGGGAAAAACAGAGAGGAGAGTATGGAAACATAGCTAACAAGGGGTTCTTGAAGAACTGAAATGACACTTACATGCCTTCATTTGTGTCAAATCTAAAAAAAAAACAGAAACATACACACACTTAGCATGCTGATATTATGATGGCCGTGCGTTAGAGAGCTATTAGCTAGCTAATGAATGCTTATGGTTACTGTGATTTTACGGTGCATCATTTTAGTGAGATTCTCTATACTTGGCTGTGAATTAGCAGTGGCTCAGGCTTATGAGACTGTGTTAGATCCAGCCCAGATGCTGGGCTGTGTGTGGATGACTGTTAGTCCCTGTGATCAGAGGAGTGGATTGCGTTAGTGCAGGGCCTCATTTCCTTCCCTTCATCCACGCTGTTACAGAAGACCTGGCTGGAATGGAGAGAAATGGAAAACAGAACCACATACAAACACCTTTGGTCAACTTTTGGTTGGTACTCACTTGGTCATTGGTCCCTTGTTCTTGTTGCTATCCACTCCGTTGTATGTGACGGCTGCTAGCTTCCTGCTGCGGTAGTTCTCATAGTGGACATTGTTGGTCACGTCTTTCAGGTCCTGCATGTGAGTTCTGGATCAAAATCAAATTAAAACTTTATTTAGATGACATGTAAGTTCTGAAACAAGAAGACAGAACCACTGAAATCAAATACAACTTTATTTCAACTAAAATTAACCACAGCAATACACTTTACAGTAAAAAAGATAGTGACACTAAAATCCATTTAAACAGTCAGAGAGAGCAGTGAGGAATGACATTGCACTGAAAACTTGCACCATAATCTCCCTACCATCTGCTACTGCTCATGCAGCGTTTAAACCAGGACACTCAGTGGAGCATGACCATAATGCAGAGGAGAGTGTGTGTGCTGTAACGGTACCTGATGAGCATGTTCCTCAGGATGGTGAAGTCACAGTGCTCTCCATTCTCCACTAGAGAGCGAGACAGAGCGAGACAGAGCGAGAGAGAATGGAGAAAGAGTTAGAGAGAGTACAGTCAGTAGCCACCAGGGGGTGTGGCAGTCACAGGAGAGAGAGAGAGAGCGTGCTAGAGAGTTAGGCTCAGCTCCAGGGAAGATGCAATTGAGATCTTTTCCTAGAGAGCTGTGGGGAGGAGACAGAGAGGAGTGTATGGGTGTAATACTGTCAGCAGCCACAGGGTGGTGCCAGACACCACATACTCTTCCACATACACTAGTTCCTCTGAGGTTTCTGTTTGACTGCTGTAGGGAGTGGATCACAAAGCTGAAGAGTGGCCTTGCCCTCTCCCGCCCTCTCTATATTTACACACTTACATGGTGCCTGAAACATTTTTTAAATTCCAAAACTCACTCCCCATGGGCGGTTAACATGGAACCACCACAGAGGTACTCTCTAGTAGTAGTAACCACACAGTTCATCCAGTCGAGAGCACACAACTATGTCTTATCCAGAACTACAGCCACACACATAACTCATTACAGATCAAATACCATGACTTGTTATCTGGCCATAGACAGAAATAAAGAGCTGTATCTGAATTGTAGAGTTTAGGCTACAACTGATTTGACCATATACTCATGCAGCGGTAGAAAACAGTGGGGAGCAGAGGGGGGACATGAAGAAGTTATGGGGTTAGAGGGTATTTAATGTGTGTGCGATTTGAGCTCTGGGGTGATGACTGCTGGGGTCATGAGGTTAAATTTCAGAAGAGCTAGCTAAACTTCATAAACATGTCTACTCGACTAAGACCAGTGCTGTAGATTGTAGACTAATTTACAACTGTTCTTAACATGTTTGAGTGAAGAAGACGAGATGCAGAGAGGCATGAATAGGAGCCGCGTGTTAAATGGTAAACCTATCCTCTTTCAAATCATCTCTCCCAGGGAGCTGTTGCATTCCTGCGTGCACATATTTCTTAGTCGGGTGCATTCGTTTTTTTTTTAGGTAGTGGAAAAATATTTTATTTGTGCTAAGGCTCTCCTGCAGCTTCATACAGTTTTCCATCATGAGAGCGTCATACAATCTCAATGTTTGTCTTTTTTGTGTGTTTTTTTTTTTACATTAACAAATGTCATGTTCGCTGTATGCAATATGACATAAGTCCTACTCTATTTGTTTAGAACATTCCATGGTCATTATGTCACCAGTAGATAATGCTGAGTTCTAGCAGACAGAGTTTTATCACTCAAGACACACACAGGGCCAGAGAAAACATAACAAGTCTATGTTGATAACACAACATACCTCTAAGTGTCAACTGTTGGGCAGGAGTCTACTGAACTTAACCTGGTTCTAGTAATCTAATGTTTAGTATAGGAAGTGTGTGACATTTTAATACACTTTTTGCAGCCATGTAAATACTTGTGTCACTTCGACTATGTGAGCTGAAACTAGAAACGTAGATGGGACTCTACGCTGGCTTCGGCTCAGGCTGATTTCAAGGTTTTACTGCTAACCTACAAAGCATTACATGCCAACACGTACGCTACGGTCACAAGACGCAGGCCTCCTAATTGTCCCTAGAATTTCTAAGCAAACAGCTGTAGGCAGGGCTTTCTCCTATAGAGCTACATTTTTATGGAATTGTCTGCCTATCCATGTGAGAGTCTTTATTGAAGACTCATCTCTTCAGTAGGTCCTATGATTGAGTGTAGTCTGGCCCAGGAGTGTGAAGGTGAACGGAAAGGCACTGGAGCAACAAACCGCCCTGGCTGTCTCTGCCTGGCCGGTTCCTCTCTCTCCACGGGGATTCTCTGCCTCTAACACTATTACAGGGGCTGAGTCACTGGCTTACTGGTGCTCTTCCATGCCATCCCTAGGAGGGGTGCTTCACTTGAGTGGGCTGAGTCACTAACGTGATCTTCCTGTCCGGGTTGGCCCCCCCAGGTTCGTGCCGTGGGCGACACTCGGCCTCGTCTCAGGATAGTAAGTTGGTGGTTGAAGATATCCCTCTAGTGGTGTGGGGGCTGTGCTTTGGCAAAATGGGTGGGGTTATATCCTGCCTGTTTAGCCCTGTCCAGGGGTATCGTCGGACGGGGCCACAGTGTCTCCCTCCTGTCTCAACCTCCAGTTTTTATGCTGCAATAGTTTGTGTCGGGGGGCTAGGGTCAGTCTATTATATCTGGAGAATTTCTCCTGTCTTACCCGGTGTCCTGTGTGAATTTAAATCTCTCTCACTCACAGGACCATGCCTCAGGGCTACCTGGCCTGATGACTCCTTGCTGTCCCCAGTCCACCTGGCCGTGCTGCTGCTCCAGTTTCAACTGTTCTGCCTGCAGCTATGGAACCCTGACCTGTTCCCTGGACTTGCTACCTTATCCCAGACCTGCTGTTTTCAACTCTCTAGAGACAGCAGGAGCGGTAGAGATACTCTGAATGATCGGCTATGAAAAGCCAACTGACATTTACTACTGAGGTGCTGACCTGTTGCACCCTCTTCAACCACTGTGATTATTATTATCTGACCCTGCTGGTCATTTATGACCATTTGAACATCTTGGCCATGTTCTGTTATAATCTCCACCCGGCACAGCCAGAAGAGGACTGGCCACCCCTTATAGCCTGGATCCTCTCTAGGTTTCTTCCTAGGTTCCGGCCTTTTTAGGGAGGTTTTCCTAGCAACTGTGCTTCTACATCTGAATTGTTTCCTGTTTGGGGTTTTAGGCTGGGTTTCTGTACAGCACTCTGTGACATCAACTGATGTAAGAAGGACTTTAAATACATTTGATTGATAGAAATGTGAGCATTTGCATTGAGACACAGAGCAGGCCTATGGGGCAAAGCAGAACTGTCACTCTAAATCAACATCACCTGCAGATGCACTTCCCCCAACACACACACAAACTATAAGAAGAGTGCTGTTTCCCGGATAATGTACTGACCCCATAGTAGGGTGAGATAGCTTGTACTTCTTCCAGACATAAACCTTTCAAATTAAACAGTATGTGTAGGACAACTTTTGTGCTAATATTGAATAACACCCAAAGACTGGTGCGTGTGTGTGTGTGTCCAGGCCAGTACCTGACTGTGACCTCTGACCCATGACTCCTCACCTTCCGCCACACCCCAGGGGTACTGCCTCCCTCGCACCCGCTTCTCATTGACCACGATGATGGTGTTGCTACCAACAACAGCCAGGGGTAAGCGATCCTGCAGGAGGGAGGGACAAGTGTTACACAGCTGACACACAACAAAAATAAATGAACAGCCTTGTCTAACAGGTTTCTGCACACACACAGTCTGCAGAAGTCAACTTTAGTGTGACCGTCGCTGCAGTCAAGTATATTCACCAGGTTTCCCTTTTTTAAATTAGATGGAAAACTGACTGGAGATAAAGTAGTGTATTGAGATCACACCAGCTCAGTGACAGTTGAGAACAGTGCTTAGTGTGTGTGTACAGTGGCTTGCAAAAGTACTCACCCACCACATTTGCCTTACAAACGGGAATTAAAATGGAATTTTGGTGGGGTTTGTATAATTTGATTTACACAACGTCTACCACTTTGAAACAAACAAGAAATAGGATGCGAAACAGAAAACTTGAGCGTGCTTAATTAACTATTCACCCCCCCAAAGTCAATACTTTGTAGAGCAACTTTTGCAGCAATTACAGCTGCAAGTCTCTTGGGGTATGTCTATAGAAGCTTGGCACATCTAGCCACTGGGATTTTTTCCCATTATTCAAGGCAAAACTGCTCCAGATACTTCAAGTTGGATGGGTTCTGCTGGTGTACAGCAATCTTTAAGTCATACCACAGATTCTCAATTGGATTGAGTTCTGGGATTTGATTTGGCCATTCCAAAAC
>NC_092178.1:23303772-23454135 GCF_045791955.1 Oncorhynchus clarkii lewisi
ATGGCTCTATGGTCAAAATAAAAATAAAAATAAAATAAAATTCACGGTCGCCAACGGACCCGTCAGTCAGTCTCCACGGTCGCCAACGGACCCGTCAGTCAGTCTCCACGGTCGCCAACGGACCCGTCAGTCAGTCTCCACGGTCGCCAACGGCGAGACCGAGACAGACCGCGGCGAGACCGAGACAGACCGCGGCGAGACCGAGACAGACCGCGGCGAGACCGAGACAGACCGCGGCGAGACCGAGACAGACCGCGGCGAGACCGAGACAGCGAGGCCACAGCAATGAGGGCAAGACAGACAGCGGAGAGACCGACCGCGACGAGTCCAAGACAGAGACAGACAACGAGACCAAGAGACGGCGACGAGACCGAGAGGAGAGACAGCGAGCCGAGACCGAGAGGAGAGACAGCGAGATGATAGAGTCTTGCTCCCCTCTCGTTTTGTCCATCTTTGTCCAACGAGTCACAAATATTAATTCTCCCTCACACTGAAGGGTCAGTCAATACACAGGATGAGGAAACTGTGCTCAGCACACACACACGCTCTGTGCAACAACTGTGCAGCACTTATTTATTGCATGTGTTCTCTCCCACAGGAATAGTTGGCATAAACTACTAATCACACACCCAAACTGTTGACTTCTGCATTCAGATAAAGACATAGTTTTTTAAACAAACCACAAACACACAGGCCACCCATAGAACACAGTATGTATACAGAGCCAACACACACACACCTGCTTCTTGAACTGTTGGCACTCCTCAGGAGTCATTGTGTCCGCTTTGGCGATGAGGGGGATGATGTTCACTTTTTCATGTAACCGCTTCATGAACTCTATATCAAGAGGCTTCAACCTGGAGAGAGAGAAGAGAGAAACTCAGATTGCACAGCTTGGCCGACCTCGGGACTAAAAAACAGCATTTCTTGTTTCCAGAATTAATCTCTAGCTCCATGGCAGCATTGCTGCTGAAACTGCACATCTGGCCGGCCCACAACACATTGTAAATCCACTGAGCAGAACAGGATTCTTCTGTGACCAACAACAGGATTCTTCTGTTCTGTCTGCCTGAAAACAGCTCTAATTTAAACAGCCATCACATTGGTATTTCATACAGAGTTACAGACTCCAGACTGTTTGTGAAAGGAGATGCTGGGACATCTAAGCAACGTTGAATCTTGCATGCAGACAAGAAAAAGTTAAAGGGCATGCCAACAAGTACAAGTCTCCGGTCTGACTTGGCTGGCTGTGGCTAGATGAAACTTCACGTTCAGAGAGATCGCTCAAATGAACAGAATGAATCATCGCACTTTTGAGAAATTATTGTGTTTTAGTCTTCATTTTGAAAGATCAGTTTGTGCACACACACACGGCCTAGATACACACTTCGCTCTCTGCCCTGGTTCCAGCTGTGCTGGTAATGTGCTATGAGAGTCCCGTGGGGACACAGGGGAGACAGATGTTAACTGTGAATGGAGCCATACGGTGCTAGTCCTCTTGGATGACCACAGACTGCTGCCAGCCAGCCAGGCACATGAAGAACAGAACAGAACAAGGACTTGGTCAGAGATAGACACACTTTGGGCCAAGATGGTGAGGGGTACTGACACCCAAATGGAGAGAGCGCTGGCCTGTCAAATGAACCTTTGTTTATGGGGAGCACAGAGCAGCCCAGTGTAGGGATGTAATGTAACAGCAGGGACAGCTGTGTGTTGAGCAGAGCAGAGCACGGACTGGAGCCAAGATACAGAGGAGAAACAGCCTCAAACAAAGTGAACCCAGGAGAGGACAGATTACATAAATGTTTCTCCCAGTGTGCCTCTCAGCAGTCCTAGTAGGGGTTCAGCATGGGGTCGAGGGTGGGGCGGGCAGCTAGGCCTAATTGAAAACTGACAGCTGCACTCCTCACCAGGGGCAGGAGTGTGGATGACCAGCTAGTAACATGTAAACAGTCTTAGGCTACACAGTAGTTGTAATACTGATTTCATCCCGTGACCAATACCCCATCTGCCCTGTTATGGAACATTCTCAAGAGCTATAGGATCATGCTCAATCTCAAATGAGAGAATGAAAATACTGGATTCTTCACCCTTGAAGAATTATTCACATTTTGAGAAGCGACACAATATCTGTGATTCAACACTGAATTTCCATACCAGCTGCAGTACCTACCCATGTCCAGAGGGGGTGATGAAGTAGAGGCAGCAGTGCACTCTGTTGTCAGGCATCTGCCGTCTATTGACCCGGGACTCTGAGTTGAGGTAATCCTCAAACTTACTGTCGATGTGATCAATGACTGGCTGCCAGCTATAGGAGAGCAGAGCACAGACATTACTCAATGTCAGGTAACAGTGACTACATTTAATGTAGAATATACACATTCAGATAGAGATATAGGGCAGGTTAGTCAGTCAGACGTACCAGTTACTGTTGTCGACAGCGTCGCCGAACCCTGGCGTGTCAACGATGGTGAGAAGAAGCTGAACTCCTCCTTCCTTTACCAGCACCTTAGACTGCTCCACCTGAGATTGTAGAAAACACTAAATAATTACAAGACAGACAGCACGGAATCATGGTGAACTTCTAAAAACACCATGACATCAATATCTCCCCATGTATGGTTCATTTGAAGGATGGGGTTTCCCAAACTCGGTCCTGGGGACCCCAAGGGGTACACATTTTGTTTTTTCTGCCCTAACACTACACAGCTGATAAAATAAAACTAATCATCAAGCTTAGGGGAAGGGAAAAAAAATGCACCCCTTGGGGTCCAGAGGACCGAGTTTGGGAAACGCTGGAATAGGGACATGTACAAACATGCATTGCATCATAGTGTGTGTATAACTTGCGCTAATCGTGACAGTTTGCAAGATCTCCACCTCAGAGCACTTCTCCTCTGAGGGGATGGGCTCAGACTCAGGGGCTTGGTTAGGAAGTCTGACAGTCCTTTCATCTTAATCTAGAATGTGTCTGTTCGGAGAAGTTAGCTATACATCAAACTACAAAAGCCCAGGTAAATATTTATTGAGCATTAATATAAATCACAGATGGCGATACACTTGTGGAGGGTTGCCAGCCAGGCAGACTGAAGATGAATCCAGCAACATGGTCTTAGAAGATCTTTGACCTCAGACCCAGCGAGAGCTCTAGTTATATTTGGCTGCCCACCTGGAGTGTCCAGTACAGGGTGTACAGAGCTGCTTGCAGATTGGCCTCTTAGCTGATCAGAGCTTTAAAATCAGCAGGCGATCCAGACCAGCCCTTGTAATTAGCAGATGAGCTGCACTTCAATGATTAAACCAGGAGGAACAGGTGAGTGAGTGCATGTCGTGTTCGGCTCAGATTGCAATGGAAGCCATCATTGTGTGTGTTAAACGCAGCTCTCTGTACAGTTAAAGCAAGCTCAGTTTTATTAATTGTACACAGACCACAACATAAATCCGTACTATACCTCATGCTTTCACACACATTATGGCACAACCGGATGTACTTTGTGATATAAGCAGCCTTTTGTTTACTTGATGGCATGCTTCATTGACGTAGGAACATTTTGACAAAGCCAGCCCAGCCGGCAGCCATTGGTTTTCCAAAGAGCAGCACATTTGGGTTTAACCACAGGCAGCCAAACTGAGCCGTCATCTTCCACTTAGACAGAACCACAGAATGCCCGTGGTCTGGGCCTGAGTCTGGGCTATGGCTGCTCTCACTCAGCCCACTAGCTGGGCCCTGGCTAAAGGCTTCCTCTTCCCCACACAGCCCCACTGTGGGCAGGCCACCCCTTGACCAGCTAACACAGAGCAACGCCCTGAGAGCTGATTTAGCTAGACCACTGAAATAAAAGAGAAAACTAGTGTGTTTTGGTAGGTGATAATCAAACTGATTTTAGGTGAGAGAGAAGGGAGAGAGAGAGAATGAAAGAGAAACTGATTCAAAGTCCCCAAAAAATGACAGAAAAAAAAAGAGGAGAGACTGAGGTAATAAAATAGAAAACAAGTGTTTAGTGGGTGAGCATCTATTTCCAGTCAGCTAGTGAAAGGGATCAGTGTTGAACCTAAAGAGGTGGGTCCTGCCAGGCCGAGAGGTAGGTCTGCTTTTTGGGTGGGTGACTTGTGTCCCAAATGGCATTCTATTCCTAATAGTGCACTACTTGGACCAGGCCCATAGAGCTCTGGTCAAAAGTAGTGCACTATGTAGGATGCAGACATGTGGCTGTTTGAACAGGCCACAACACTAATAATGAAACCATTTAGAACAGCTGGCTGGGCAGAAAGAAAGAACACTAAAAGCAGGTTTAACTTTCACTTATTTTTCCACAGGTATCATCTTATCAGTTCATCTACGTACATCCTCAGTTTACAGAAAATACTGCCAACTTTGATTTAAAAAAGACTACATTCACAAGCAGGAAATGGATACTTTCGACAACCATTCTTGACCCTGAAAAATTGCATACTTTTCAAAACCGATGGGTTCTCTTCTGAAGCAAGTTTTGAAAACAAAGATGATATGTCACATGTGTGAACTGATCTGTGTGTGCTCTAGCCACAGAACAGTTTAACTACTAACTTCAGGGAAAACGATGAGGGAAAAATTGCACGGTTCGATTTATATTTATTTCCAGGCAGTAAATCTACAGAGTTGTCGGTTGACGAGAGTCACTCAATCGTCAGCGCTGGAATGCACACAGCTTTTTTTAATAGGGCAGCGTGACAACACGTCTGTCACCCCCTGGAGGATTCTTTACTGTGTGTGAAACGTTGACCTCCTTCCTCATCCATTAACCCTGCTACTGACATCATTCACGTATTCCTATGGAAAACTCCCAATGTCGCATGAAGCCAGAAGTACTTGAATTTGAAGCGTGCCAAATTGCTGAATGGGGCTGAATGGCACCAACAACAAAAATTGATAAGGATCATGGTCAATGTAGTCATTCTCATCCTGCCTGAGAGTATCAACCGGGAGACTCCCGACCCGTGATTGGTCTGTGTCAGCACTGTGTTACAAGAACGTAGTATTCAGAATGGTTTTCTATTTAATAAAATATCTTGATTTGTAGCCACATTTTTAATAATTCACAGTGGGGATCAAACTTCATCATAAACTAATTTGAGCCCAAAATCACAGTCACCAACAAAAATTGTTCTGGCGATCGTAATTTACATAGGCTTTCAAGGGCAGACCAGGGCTTTTGGCAATAATAGGTTGCTATGCACCAGACCAGACACTGGGGGTAAAAACACAGCTGTTCATTTCAGCTCAGTGTGTGTGTAGTGCTGCCTTTTACTGCCCTACCCTTACATTTACAGGAATCGATCAGAATGCACATTAAACTCCTTTCTCTTTACTTGACCTCTAACCCCCTATTCATAGCCTTCACCCTGGTCCTTTAAGCACCATCAGAATAAGACTTTCTCCCTTTTTCCTCTCTCCTTTCTCGGTCATACTCCCTTTCTCTCCCTTATCTCTTGGCTGTCTTGTTGTAGCCAAAACTCAACTGGTTACAGATAGTTGAAGTCGGAAGTTTACATACACCTTAGCCAAATACATTTAAACTCAGTTTTTCACAATTCCTGACATTTAGTCCTAGTAATTTCAGCTTTTATTTCTTTCATCACATTCCCAGTGGTTCAGAAGTTTACATACACTCAATTAGTATTTGGTAGCATTGCCTTTAAATTGTTTAACTTGGGTCAAACGTTTCAGGTAGCCTTCACAAGTTTCCCACAATAAGTTGGGTGAATTATGGCCCATTCCTCGTGACAGAGCTGGTGTAACTGAGTCAGGTTTGTAGGCCTCCTTGCTCGCACACGCTTTTTCAGTTCTGCCCACAAATGTTGTAATAGGACAGAGGTCAGGGCTTTGTGATGGCCACTCCAATACCTTGACTTTTTTGTCCTTAAGCCATTTTGATACAACTTGAGGTATGCTTGGGGTCATTGTCCATTTGGAAGACCCATTTGCAACCAAGCTTTAACTTCCTGACTGATGTCTTGAGATGTTGATTCAATATATCCACATCATTTTCCAACCTCATGATGCCATCTATTTTGTGAAGTGCGCCAGTCCCTCCTGCAGCAAAGCATCCCCACAACATGATGCTGCCACCCCTGTGCTTCATGGTTGGGATGATGTTCTTCTGCTTGCAAGCCTCCCCATTTTTCCTCCAAACATAACAATGGTCATTATGGCCAAACAGTTCTATTTGTGTTTCATCAGACCAGAGGACATTTCTCCAAAAACTACGATCTTTGTCCCCATGTGCAGTTGCAAACCGTAGCATGGCTTTTTTTATGGCGGTTTTGGAGCAGTGGCTTCCTCCTTGCTGAGCGGCCTTTCAGGTTATGTCGATATAGGACTTGTGTTACTGTGGATATAGATACTTTTGTACCCGTTTACTCCAGCATCTTCACAAGGATCTTCGCTGTTGTTCTGGGATTGATTTGCACTTTTCGCACCAAAGTACATTCATCTCTAGGAGACAGAACGCGTCTCCTTCCTGAGCGGTATGACGGCTGCGTGGTGCCATGGTGTTTATACATGCGTACTATTGTTTGTACAGATGAATGTGGTACCTCCAGGCGTTTGGAAATTGTTCCCAAGGATGAACCAGACTTGTGGAGGTCTACAATTTTTTTTTCTGAGGTCTTG
Organism: Oncorhynchus clarkii lewisi; assembly: GCF_045791955.1. Taxonomy (NCBI): domain Eukaryota; kingdom Metazoa; phylum Chordata; class Actinopteri; order Salmoniformes; family Salmonidae; genus Oncorhynchus; species Oncorhynchus clarkii. Next base: position 23,310,425 of record NC_092178.1, read on the forward strand.
GCTGATTTTCCTATGATGTCAAGCAAAGAGGCACTGGGTTTGAAGGTAGGCCTTGAAATACATCCACAGGTATGACTCAAATGATGTCAATTAGCCTATCAGAAGCTTCTAAAGCCATGACATAATTTTCTGGAATTTTCCAAGCTGTTTAAAGGCACAGTCAACTTAGTGTACTTCTGACCCACTTGAATTGTGGTACAGTGAATTATAAGTGAAATAATCTGTCTAAACAATTGTTGGGGAAATGATTTGTGTCATGCACAAAGTAGATGTCCTAATCGACTTGCCAAAACTATTGTTTGTTAACAAGAAATTTGTGAAGTGGTTGTAAAACGAGTTTTAATGACTCCAACCTAAGTGTATGTAAACTTCCGGGTTCAACTGTATCTTCTCAGGCTCCATCATAGCAAAGATGATTGACAGTGGCATAAATTATTATTATTATTTTTAAATGCTTTCATTCATGCTATTCAACTGACTGTACCCTTTATAGTGTCATGAATGGCAAGAGCTAGTGTGAGACATTGAATGAACAAAAACAACTGACATGGACCACTCCCTGCTTGGCATGAGTTAGATGGTACTAAACAGTGTAACGGTAGGAGGAGAGGGATCTTCCGTGTGTGTGTGTGTGTGTGTGTGTGTGTCTAACCACAATGACCTCACAGACAGACAGGGAAGAGGAACAACACTGACCGTTTCGCCACACTCCTCTCCACTACGGTTGGTTTGCTCAGCTGTGTTTCACAAGGACATAGGGCTGACAGACTAAGCACGCTAAGCGCTAGCCTCGTCCCATACCCTCTCCATCTGTTCTTAACTAACCGACAGACGCCTACCCTAGCCAGGTCCAGATTTGTTCAGCCAACTCCTTTGGTCAGTGGCAATGAGCACTGGAGTTGGCTGAACAGGACAAATACATCTGAGACCAGGCTAGTGCCATCCCTCCAATAACATAATATACCATAACATAACCCTTATCAGGCTCTAGTCATTCATCCCTCCTCCTCCTCTAGGATAAACAAGCATAGAGTTCCCACTAATTACTCTTTCCTCCTTGGATCCTGACCCTGCCAAGTTTATCACCAAACCTCTGGCATAATGCTCACTATTGGAGCCAAAGGAAGCAGAGAAAACACAGATACACTCTAATCTCGTTTAAACTTTAATAAGTGCTTAAGGGTGTGTAATGCGCAGGTAAACACATTGGTGGGTGCTGGGTGAAAACAGAGCAGACTGCTGTCTGGGCTTAGTGGAGATTTAGACTAGTGTTGAGATGGAACAATTCAAGAGAAATGCTGGAGCTTCTGTGGGTGAAAGCTAGCTACATGGAATGCCACACACCCAGGCAGAAGCCGTTTCTATTGGCAGTGAATCATAGAAACGGGATCACTTTCATGCAACAACAAAAGGGAGGTACAATACAATGTGGGCATCGTTCTTGGAGGGATATTTCTGTGAAGTCTGAAAACGAGATAGCACTCCTGCTGCACACCTACTGTAACCTGATGCTGAAGGCCCAGGAGAGGAAGCAGGTCCAACTAAATGGCTAACCATTGATCAGTTGATGATGTCATCATAAGACAGTAAACCACAAACCTTCAGTACTACTTCTTGTTAGTACTATGACTACTTCCTCTTCTTCAACTGGCATGGCGGCAAGTAGTGGTAGTAGTGACACTCAGACAGATCAGATCCTCCCGCTCCCTTCTCTTTCTCCCGCTCTCTCCTTGTCAGTCTCCCTCCGTTCCTCCCTCAACCTTCAAATCCAGAACCCTTAGTAAGGACTGGGACTTTTACTGCCAGTGCTGCCCCAACAAACAAATACACAAACAACCTGGGTAGTCAACCCAGGAGCAGAGGAGAGATTGACTGCATCACTTCTTGTGTTACAAATTCCAAATTGTCTATTCAATCAGCTAACATAAGGCATGCAACAAGTCAATGCGATGCAAAGTATTATATAGAGGAATGATTGAACGGAACTACCTGCCTTCTCAAATCCCTCAAGCAAACAGCAACATTTGATTTCAGAAAACAAATAAACCAGCACCTCACAAAACAACGCCTCTCCTTACTGACCAAAAAACTATTTAAAAATAAAAATCTATCCACTCCTCTTCCTCCCAAGAACATCTGGTGTTTGGGTTAAAGATAAGATGTGCCATTGGCACTGTGAACTCAAACAGGCTGTAAGAGAAACAGTGGCGAGATAGGAACTGATTTAGGTCTCTCCATGTCTTTTTCTCCACATGACATTAGCTAGGCTTTAGCTGGAGGAAACGGATGTATGGGACTGTGTTCATTTTGTGAATGGCTCCACCCCAGTGTAACTCTGTTCAGCACCACTAACTTATACTTTAACCAACTATATCTGGAGGTGACTAAAATGTTATGTAAAGTCAAGGCCTTCACGGTTGCTGAGGCAACATACAGTACATATGGGATTCGGTAAACGGCTCCAATCTGGTGTGACTTAATTTTTTTTTAAAGAACAATTCCACCAAGATTACCACAAGAGAACCACTATGACCCACTGGGTGGTATTTATCATCTTAAGATTAACTAAATAGTATCTATGTCCCGGCTTTTGTGTAATGTTACTAAGCATGGACAGTTGAGACTTAAGTATATGAAAGTGTGTATTGTTTTCAATTTAGGGAAAGGGGGATACCTAGTCAGTTGTACAACAATGCATTCAACTGAAAATGTGTCTCCTGCATTTAACCCAACCCCTCTGAATCAGAGGGAATTAATCGACATCCACATCTTCGGCGACCGGGGAAAAGTGAGTTAACTGCCTTGCTCAGGGGCAGAACGACAGATTTGTACCTTGTCAACTTGGGGATTCGATCCAGCAACCTTGATGTTACTGGCCCAACGCTCTAACCTGTCCATGAGTTGTCATTGTCTATAATGTTCTGTATAATTTCATGTTTTGTGTTGACCGCAGGAGGATAACGGCTTCGTTAGCGGCAGCTAATGGGGATCCTAACAAAATACTAAAAGTGACTCACCAGCAGACTGAGGATTGCACAGCTATGAAGCAACAGGCTTGCAGAAGTACAGTACATCATCCTGGCAGGCCCTAAAACCTGGCACGACTCAACCACTTTACTAACTTCAGGCCCTCTACAGGCACACCAGGACCAGCCCAATGACATCATGACCATCACTACAGCACTATTAACGCATGCATCCTCACCTACCTTAGCCTGGGGGCGAGTCATTCCTGCGCTCTTTGCAACTCCTTATGGGATTGTTGGCATGACTGAAAGGCTGACACCCAGGTTATTGCTCCCTGGCATGTACACAACATTACAAACGCTCATCCAATGACAAATCATACTCCTATTGAGAACCCTTCAAGCCAGGTAGAATATGGGACTAATAATGATCTGTCATCGGATAGGTGTGGTGTCATAATATTATGAGGAACTATTTGTTTGTGTGTGCATATACACGTGTGTCTTCAGAGGCATGTTGGCCAGCTCTGATAAAAGAGACCCATGTTTTATCACCCGTTCAAGCATCACAGGAAAGTCTGTTTGGAGCGCCCCTCTGTGCTGTGATGCATGTGCATAGCCAATCCAATGGCGTTCACACACACACTGCAGGCTGTTTATGGCTTTCAACACCAGGAATTGGCCTGGAGGCCATACTTGACATTAAATGAGATCCAACGACAGACAGAGCTTGTGTGTGTGTGTGTGTGTGAGTTAGGGAACTCATTCAGGCAGCAGCAAGACGAATAGAATAAACCAAAAGGATGGGACATTTTTGGGAAGCCTCTTAACTATACATTAGGCTCATTAAAACAGATAGCCAGCTCTCTCAGCAAAACTGACATTTACAAATAGGTGTCTGCAGTAGTGTAGACATGTTGCAAATTTCTCAACGTGTGGGCAAATAGAGTAGGAGGGACCATCTATAAAATCACTAATACCATTCATATCCCACTGTCAATACCACTACACCAGTAGAAAAACCCTGGTTTGGACCAGTGTAGGTGAATCCATAATCCTACACAAAAATATTAAAATCTCTCAACCATTTCACTGCTTCAATGAAAAATGACATTGTGAGTGTGTGTGTGGTCTGGTTGGTTGTAAACTGATTTCCCAGATCCCTTGTTTAAAAAATGACTTGTGTCATGCACAAAGTAGATGTGCTAACCGACTTGCCAACACTATAGTTTGTTAACAAGAAATTTGTGGAGTGTTTGAAAAACGAGTTAAGGATTCCAACCTAAGTGTATGTAAACTTCTGACTTCAACTGTATATATAAAATTGTTTGGTTTCTTTGACATTGAGGCTGAGCTACAACCTAAAAAAATAGACTTTGCTTGGGAAGTTAAGCTATTCACTTTCTGTACAATAGAAGATGTTTAAACCCAGACAGCTTTAAGAGAAACACTTGTGACCATGACTCGTTGGGTTAAACCACAGAAGAATAGTAGCCAGCAGTTAAATCTTACATTTTTTCTGCATTGGTAGGCCTACTTTGTCTGGGGTAGAAAGGTAGGCCTAACTTTTGAAAGTATCATGCTCAGTCAGATTCCTAATGACATCTCAGATTTAATTATTTGCAAACAGGGATAGTTTCGTTGCAAACAAGGCACACTAATTTGGCATTGGAGAAATATGGTCAGTCCCTTGATGGGAGACCAGATTCTGCTGGAAGTGGTGTTGGGGGGCCAGTAGGAGGCACCCTTTCCTCTGGTCTAAAACAAAATATCCCAATGCCCCAAGGCCGTGATTGGGGACATTGCCCTGTGTAGGGTGCTGTCTTTCGGATGGGACGTTAAACGGGTGTCCTGACTCTCTGAGGTCATTAAAGATCCCATGGCACTTGTCGTAAGAGTAGGGGTGTTAACCCTATTGTCCTGGCTAAATTCCCAATCTGGCCTTCATACCATCATTGCCACCTAATCATTCCCAGTTTACAATTGGCTTTTTCATCCCCTTCCTCTCCCCTGTAACTATTCCCCAGGTCCTTGCTGTAAATTAAAATGGTGTTCCCAGTCAACTTACCGTGTGAAATAAGACAGACCCATCTTTGTTCATTCTAGGCCTGTAATTCCAGTAATGTGTGTGGTATTAAAAAAAGATTCTGCTAATATGTAAAATGACATAGAATTGCATGAAATGTTTTTAAAAAGGCAATTTCTAGGAGAGCAGGTATGAAGTGGAGGGAGGGCCAGGGCTGTGACATTAACGACCCAAAACAACACAGAAAGGGCTGGGTGGGAGCTGGCTGGGGCACATCAGATCATTTACCAGAGAAGAGCAGGCCATGTGTGTCCAAAAGAGGAACTTATGGGTAAGTCAGACAGGATGGAGACACGTTACCTAGCTACCACCCTGCACTTAAAGCAACAGAAAGGGGAAACAGCTTTTTTAATGTGGCGAGTGAGCTGAAATATTTATCCTTTGGGAAAAGATCAGTCATTTCCATTTAGAGGCGGGAGAGACGGTATCTACTAATCTGTTACAAAAGGGACAGAAGTATGTTTTCTCCTAGAGAGAAACACAAGTGGGGTGTTGAGAATGAGTTGAAGCTATGGTGCAACATATAATGAATAGTTTATTCCTTGCGTTTCTATCTGCTCCCATTCAAATATACCATGAATAAATCAAATAAATGGGGCATCTTAGTGTTTACCTGTACAGTCTTCTTGATTCTGTGGGAGGGACCAGGGTATTCAGGAGAATACAAGTCTGTCAGGAAGAGGGAATTGATCAGTGTAGACTTCCCCAAACCAGATTCACCTAGAGAAAGGGGGGGGGGGGCAAAGAGAGGGGTAGAAAGATTACATTTCACACCGTTTTTCTAATCCTTGTTCACACCAGACCGAGTGGCAACATGACAATCTCGAGATGCCCTCCCAATTTTTTGAATTCTTGAAATGTTTCACATTAAAAAAATTTTTTAACAGGAAATAAAACCACTTGAGCTGCCTCAACTGATGTAACAAGCATTAAGTCAAGCCAACTTTTATTATTAGTCATATGTGAAGGATACACATGGTATACACCATCCAACAAAATGCTTACTTGCAGATTCCTTCTTGATGCAACAAGAAATAAAAGATACAAACAAAGTAAATGGCTCAGTAGAATAGAATAAACATTTTATCATAAGTATTATACAGGAAGGCACGATTTATAGTCAATATTTACACTTGTAAATTGTGCCGTGTTTAAATGTAATATGCGATGGAGAGAAGGAGAGAGACAGGCGAGGGAGGGAGGGTGGGCTGAATATCTTTCCCCCCAGTCAAATTATTTTCCTGTCTGCATTTCAGGAATCTAAATCAAGGATTCTTCTGATGAGGGAAGCCTGGGGATGGCAAAGTCATCATACTGTTACAGTGACTAAGTCTAACCACAAAATATTTAGGGAATTTGTCTTGGATACAATAACGGTTCAACTTAATTTTGTGTCTCCCTTCCCAACATGCTGTATATTGAGACTATATCCAACCCTTTTCCATGATTTTAATTGACTTACAGTGTATTTCAATGAACATTCCCAAATATTTGTTCCATAGTACTCTCATTCAATAATATGCTCTGGAATTTGTATATGGGCTACATTTTCCTTCAACGTCTGTCAGATTTTCAGAGAACAATCCCAGGTGCCTCCTTATGTCTGGGTAACCCAACGCCTTTAACAGTATACATAGCAACGGTTGGCATGGGGACGGGGGCAATGAGAGCGGCTGAACAATGGGAGCTGTGTGATGAAGGGGGCGGGTCTGGAGTCACATGCTGGGCTGGCACAGGACCGCATCACACTGCTGCTGCGTGCACCAACCGTACTGCCCCTGCCCTGCGTTTTTCCTGACCTTTAGAAGAGTGATTAGGCCCAGCCTCCAACAACTCACTACTGTCAATTAACCAGCTAATGAACACTTGTGTGCAGGGAAAGAGAGTGAGAGCGAGAAAGAGGCAGAGATGGAGAGAGCAAGAGAGACACCATACAAAGGAGAGCACTCTTTCGCTCTCCATCCCTCAAAGAAGCTCTCTCTACGCACTCTTTCACATGGTAAATGTGTCCTGCAAGGGCTACAGCCACACTGACCTCACAATAACGGAAATGTTCTAGAGGTTGGGCTGTTGAGGAACAACGTGGATATTTCTTCAGGACGGAAGTCAGGATTTAGGGCCTACTCCCCTCACCGAGAGCTGGCTGGAGAATGATGGAAGGTGGGGAGGGGACGTGTTGCGGTCTTGTGAAAACAGCTGGCTGAAATACGCCGGTCTTGAAAATGTCAGCTTGCATTAGGGAAACCATAAGCTGACAGAATGGCAGACCCAAGCGGATTCAGCCTTCAGTGTCTGTGAAGCTGGTCCAATACAGATTCAGATTCAGCAGCATTGATGGGCAGAGAGAAAGGAAGCTTAGCTCTATGGCCACATAGAAGACAGGAGCTAGAACACTACACATCTCTCTGGGTGGGAGGATGGAGCGAGGGATAGAGAGAAGGAAGGGAACGGGAGGGATGGAGCAAAGAGGGGGATGGCGGGATACCAGAAAGGAAGTCGTCTATTCAGACTTCAGAGCTGGGTCTGCTTGTTTTCTGAGGAGAGAGAGAGAGAGAGTGATAGATGAAGAAAGGATGGGAAAGAGGGTGAGGGGGGATATCAAAGCTGATATAAGCTATTAAGAGCTTGAGTTGCAGAATGTGTTTGCAGAGTAGGCCTCAGAGAAAGGCCTCTTAAATCCCTATGGCCATGGAAATGAGAATTGGGATTTCCCTACACTGGGCTATAGCTGGGGCCTGGGAAGGGATCTCCCTGCACTGGGATGGGATCCTCCGCAGTGGTCTGATGACAGGGAAAACCGGAGAGCAGTTAGCATGGATGCTACTGTTTTAGCCTAACCCCCCAACGCAAAATGTGTCATCGTTTGAAAACCAGTCAATTGATTATCTATCTACAAAAGGGCAATGGAAGACTTAGCCTTGAAGCACTGCAGTGTTTGTAACGATGTGACAGATCTGACACATTAACAGTATTAGGTGAAGCCTCGGATTGTACAGCTAGATCTGGATGCTATGCTGGTTTATGTGACCTGGACCTAGAAATTAGCATTCAAGTGCCACCAGACCAGAGCATGACCCTCTCAGTGCAGCCCTGCCTGGCGTGTCCCCGCCAGTGGCACTCCTTGGTCAGCAACCAACCCAGTCAGCAGTATACTTCCTTTAAAGGAAATTTCCAGCAGCTGTGTCAACCATGGAGGCTTATTCAGAGGAACTTCACCCTGCTCTGCGTGCATGGAGAGAGGAGCTTCCTGGGGCGGGGGAAGCAGGAAAAGTGTGGATTGCAGAGGGGGAGGGGAGACAGTTTGTTAGTTCATTTGACGGCGCTGCCTTCTACTGCATTGACACGGGACAGAAAATACACTGACTGCTGAAATTAAAAGTGCTTCTGATACTGGCTGAGGTAACCCTGCTTTCACTGTATTTAACGTTCAGGTAAAGTATGTCTCAGATGATAGCGCGTGTGTGTGTGTTGAAAAAGGGGATTTTCCCTTCAAATAGGGAACAGGAAAAAAGACGATAAAACTTTATAAGTCTGGCTAGCACGTGACAATACTCTTTAAATATCTTCTGGCAAACCCATCAATTCCCTTTAACGAGACAGTGTGCAAGTCAAATCCTACTTGTTAGTCGGGGACATAGTTTCCAGAGAAGATAAATACTTAAATGCATTAAAAAGTGTGTCAACGAAGGGCAACCACAATGAGCTGAACTACGGCTGCCTGCGGTGCAGTAGCCATTCTGGCCAAGATCAAGGTCAAACATGGTAAATCATTAGCAAATATTGACTTTTTCCGATGGATGCAAACATCTGACTGCTGTGGCCCACTTTCACTGACTTGGGCTGCTGACAATCAGTTCTGACCAAGAGAGCCTAAAGCCTGTCGCATGCTTGCTTTCCAGTCGAAACAGTTCACACATATTATGACAATTGTGACGTTTTTGTTCATTTTAGTGTTCGGCAGTTTTGGGGGGGGCTGTTCGTGCACACAACTTTTTCACTTGAGGCAAGTCGAAGTTCAGTAGCCGAAATCTATGCCTCTGTTGGTGATTGGTCAACAGTACTACTCCTAGGAGTAGGAACTATGGATGGGATTCTTCAATGAAATGCTTGTTGTCATTCAACGAGATACTGGTTTTCATGCGCCTTTTTTCCCCACTTGAGAAATACTGCAACAAACATCTCTGATGTAAAATTGCTCAACTAAGACCCCCCCTAAAAAAGTCCAAATTTAATTACAGATACTCTTTTCTCCCAAATTTTGTGATGTCCAAGTGGTAGTTAGTCTTGTCTCATTACTGCAACTCCCATATGGACTTCGGAGAGGCGAAGGTCAAGAACCATGCCTCCTACGAAACACGACCCTGCCAAGCCGCACTGCTTCTTGACACACTGCTCGCTTAACCTGGAAGCCAGCCGCACCAATGTGTCGGCGGAAACACTGTCCAGCTGGCGACCGAAGTCAGCTTGCAGGCACCACAAGGAGTCGCTAGAGTGTAATGGGACGAGGAAATCCCGGCCGGCCAAACCCTCCCCTAAACCCAGACGACACTGGGCCAATTGTGCACCACCACTTGGGAGGCCTAATTACAGATTTCTTGATTTATCTTTGATTCATTTTCAATATTTTGAGGAAGTGTATACTGGCTGTTGTTCAAAAAGGCTTTACAGCGAAAGCACCACAAACGATTATGTTAGGTCACCACCAAGTCACAGAAAAACACAGCCATTTTTCCAGCCAAAGAGAGGAGTCACAAAAAGCATAAATATAGATACAATTAATCACTACCCTTTGATGATCATCAGATGACCCTCATAGGACTTCATGTTACACAATGCATGTATGTTTTGTTCGGTAAAGTTCATATTTATATCCAAAAATCTTAGTTTACATTGGCGTGTTATGTGCAGTAGTTCTTAAATATGAGGTGATTTTGCAGAGAGCCACATCAATTTACATTGATAAAATATAAAACTATTATACATGGAACTTCTCCTTAATGCAACCGCTGTGTCAGATTTCAAAAAAATTTACGGAAAAAGCATACCATGCAATAATCTGAGTACGGCACTCAGAGACCAAAACAGCCAAAGAGATATCCGCCATGTTGTGGAGTCAACATTAGTCAGAAACAGCATTATAAATATTACCTTACCTTTGATGATCTTCACCAGAATGCACTCCCAGGAATCCCAGTTCCACAATAAATGTTTGATTTGCTCGATAAAGTTCATAATTTATGTCCAAATACCTCCTTTTGTTAGGGCGTTTGGTAAAGAAATCCAAATGCACGTTCAAGTCCAGCCGAAAGGTCAGACGAAAAGTCCAAAAAGTTATATTACAGGTCGTAGAAACATGTCAAACGAAGTATAGAATCAATCTTTAGGAAGTTATCATCATAAATATTCAATAATGTTCCAACCGGAGAATTCCTTTGTCTGTAGAAAAGCAATGGAATGCAAGCTAACTTTCACATGACCGCGCGTCACGAGCTTGTGGCAATCTGCCAGACACCTGGCTCAATCCCCTCTCATTCGGGCCCCCTTCACAGTAGAAGCATCAAACAAGGTTCTAAAGACTGTTGACATCTAGTGGAAGCCTTAGGAAGTGCAAAATGACCCCACAGACACTATGTCGGAATGGCAATGAGTTGAAAAACTACAAACCTCAGATTTCCCACTTCCTGGTTGGATTTTTCTAAGGTTTTCACCTGCCATAGGAGTTCTGTTATACTCATGACATCATTCAAACAGTTTTAGAAAATTCAGAGTGTTTTCTATCCAAATATACTAATTATATACATATTCTAGCTTTTATGGCTGAGTAGCAAGCCGTTGACTCTGGGCACCTTATTCATCCAAGCTACTCAATACTGCCCCCCAGTCACCAAGAAGTTAAAGAAGTATGCGAAACGTTAAACCTAGTATACGGGCACCTTTAAAATACTTTGGCACACTTCACATTGCAACCAGGGACATTACATGAGTTCTCTGGTAATTAAGAAAACACACAGAGCGAAGCAGCAGAGTAAACAACATGCACTACTATCAGACAATGCATCTCCTACAGCATGACATGAGCTCAGCTTCAATTACCCTGCCATTGTAATTACATGCTCAAGACAAAATTGAACCTATAACTGTCTTTTTCCTGCGAGCGCAGCAGAGGGGAAATTCCAGGGAGAGACCACTTGAATGCTTCTCAACTCTACTCAGACTGACAGCAGTGAGTCTGGAATAACAGGCAGGCATTCCCCCTTTTCTCCTCCTCCCTCATTATTTATCTTGCTCCCACTCTCCTGGCCCTGGGGCAGGTGGGCATGAGTTGACTCAACAGCCCGCAGCCAACCACAAGGCCAGGGGACAGAAAATGACCTCACTAGGGTGTTCACAGCCATTTCCTGTACAACCAAGTTTGGTACAGTGCCTTCAGAAAGTATTCATACCCCTTGACTTATTCCACATTTTGTGGTGTTACAGCCCAAATTCAAAATGGATGACATTGCTTTTCTTTTGTTCTACCCACCTACACACAATACCCCATAATGACAACATGAAAACATGTTTTTAGAAATGTGTGCAAATTTATTGAAAATGAAATACAGAAATCTTATTCACACCCCTCAGTGAATAAATGTTAGAATCACCTTTGGCAACAATTACAGCTGTGAGTCTTACAGGGTAAGTCTAAGAGCTTTACACACCTGGATTGTAAAATATTTGCACATTATTCCATTTTCAAGTTCTGTCAAGTTGATTGTTGATCATTGCTAAGACAGCCATTTTCAAGTCAAGCCATTGATTGTCAAGGCGATTTCAGTCAAAACTGTACAACATTCAATGTCGTCTTGGTAAGCAACTCCAGTGTATATTTGCCCTTGTGTTTTAGGTTATTGTCTAGCTGAAAGGTGAATTTGTCTCCCAGTGTCTGTTGGAAAGCAGAAAACCAGGTTTTCCTCGGATTTTGCCTGTGTTTACCTCTATTCTGTTTCTTTTTATCCTTAAAAAAAAACTCCCTAGTCCTTGCCGATGACCAACACACCCATAACATGATGCAGCCACCACCATGCTTGAAAATATGAAGTGTTACTCAGTGATGTGTAGTGTTTGCCCTAAGCATAACGCTTTCTATTCAGGACATAAGGTTCGGGCATCCTTCTATTCACTCTGTCATTTAGTTCTCTTTTGCAAATGTTTTGCAGTTTTACTTCAGTGCCTTATTTCAAACAGGCATCCTTTTTTGGACTGTCAATTAGGAGGTTAGTATTGTGGAGTAACTACAATGTTTTTGATTCATAAATCAGTTTTATCCCATCACAGCAACTCTGTTTTAAAGTCACCACTGGGTGTATTGATACACCATCCAAGTGTAATTAATAACTGCACCATGCTCAAAGGGATATTCAATGTATTTTTTTTCTTTCTTTTTCCCCCTCTTCCAAATAGGTGCCATTCTTTGTGAGGCATTGAAAAACCTCCCTGGTCTTTGTGGTAAAATGTGTTTGAAATTCACTGCTCTACTGAGAGATCTTACAGACAATTGAATATGTGGGATACAGAGATGAGGTAGTCATTCATACAGTTGAAGTCGGAAGTTTACATACACTTAGGTTGGAGTCAATAAAACTTTTTTGGCAAGTCGGTTAGGACATTACTTTGTGCATGACAAGTAATTTTCCCAACAATTGTTAACATAATTCACTGTATCACAATTACAGTGGGTCAGAAGTTTACATAAGCTAAATTGACTGTGCCTTTTAAACAGCTTGGATAATTCCAGAAAAGGATGTCATGGCTCTAGAAGTTTCGGATAAATTATGTCAATTAGCCTGAGTCAATAGGAGGTGTATCTGTGGATTTAATTCAAGGCCTACCTTCAAACTCAGTGCCTCTTCACTTGACATCATGGGAAAATCAAAAGAATTTAGCAAATATCTCAGAAAAAAAATTGTAGACCTCCACAAGATGCTGGAAGAAACAGGTACAAAAGTATCTATATCCACAGAAAAACCGAGTCCTATATCAACATAACCTGAAAGGCCTCTCAGCAAGGAAGAAGCTACTGCTCCAAAACTGCTCCAAAACCGTGAAGCACGGGGGTGGCAGCATCATGTTGTGGGGGTGCTTTGCTGCAGGAGGGGCTGGTGCACTTCACAAAATAGATGGCATCATGAGGGAGGGAAATTATATGGATATATTGAAGCAACATCAAGACATCAGTTAAAGCTTGGTCGCAAATGGGTCTTCCAAATGGACAATGACCCCAAGCATACTTCCAAAGTTGTGGCAGAATGGCTTAAGAACAACAAAGTCAAGGTATTGGAGTGGCCATCACAAAGCCCTGACCTAAATCCTATACAAAATTTGTGGGCAGAGCTGAAAAAGCATGTGCGAGAAAGGAGGCCTACAAACCTGACTCAGTTACACCAGCTCTGTCAGGAGGAATGGGCCATAATTCACCCAACTTATTGTGGGAAGCTTGTGGAAGGCTACCCGAAACGTTTGACCCAAGTTAAAAACTATTTAAAGGCAATGCTACCAAATACTAATTGAGTGTATGTAAACTTCTGACCTACTGGGAATGTGAAATAAATCACTCTCCACTATTATTCTGACATTTCACATTCTTAAAATAAAGTGGTGAGCCTAACTGACCTAAGACAGGGAATTCTTACTAGGACTAAATGTCAGGAATTGTGAAAAACTGAGTTTAAATGTATTTGGCTAAGATGTATGTAAACTTCCAACTTCAATTGTACATGCAACTTATGCAGCAACTTTTTGCTATAACAACAGGGTTGAATACGTTTTGACAAGACATTTCAGCATTTTTCATTACATTTGTAAACATTACTAAAAGCATAATTGACACACAATCTCAATTTAATCCATTTTAAATTCAGGCTGTAGCAACAAAATGTGGAAAAAGTCAAGTGTTGTGAATACTTTCTGAAGGCACTGTACCTCTGGGCAGGACTTATGGAACAGAGAGGACGGAGTGGAGAATGGCAGGGATGTAACGGTGCCTACACCCTGTGTCTCTTTCCCTCTATCCCTCGCTCTCTTCAGATGTTCAGGCTCCAACTCTGGCTGCATGAATGGAATTACAGGAAACCTTCCACCCACAATCCAAAAGGCACATTATACACACACCTCAAACACCACACACCGACACAAATGTACAAACACATTCCACAGTATGGGTGAAATAAACCCTGCCTACCCTCCACTGCTCAAGCACATTTGTTTTAAATATGGTTTCTTCAAGTCCCGCTTTACATGCAAGACAAATTATCCCAACGCAACAGAAAGCATCACTAATGCATTTTAACAGCCAGCTGCCAGCACTACGGCATGACAAGATTCCTGACTGTAAAATTGAACATAGACATGAACGTCTATGGCCATGTGTAGGCTATATTACATATCCACATACATTTCTTACACAGATGTGTCCGCATCTTTCGAACAGAGACGGCACCCTATTCCCCATACTAACCTACTTTTGATCAGCGCTCTATGGACCCTGGTCAAAAGTAATGCACTACATAGGGATTACGGTGCCATTTGGGACACAGACGGAGCCTCTAACAGTCATTTTCATGCATACTTCACTGATCCATACAATAATATGCAAACAGCTTTTTACACAGCAGTAAAATCTCCATCTGTTTTCCCAGATGAATACCGGGTTCTTTTTTCTGTTCTTTTGGAGTCTTACTTGGAAAAGAGCGGGAGACATAAAATAGGATGCAAAGATCTCTACTCACCCACAACCATGAGAGTGAACTCGAAGCCTCTCTTGACAGACTTTCTGTACACTTGGTTTGGGAGATTGGCAAAGCCCACATAACCTTCCAGAAGCTTCTGTTGCTGTAGACCAAAACATCAGTTAATGCTTTTCCCCAACTGTCCAGGCAGGTAACAAGGCTAAACAAAACACTGTTGACTTATTGCTTCAGTAGCTGGGACATCACCTGCCTATAAAAACTGATGACTTGACAGGTTCTCGAAATAGCAACATGGACAATTTGTTGAATAGAATTCAATCATTCATCAGATAATTAAATGTTTATGCCCAATCTAACATTCTTAAACTATACATAGACAAAAGTATGTGGACACCTTCAAATTAGTGGTTTTGGTTAATTCAGCCACACCCATTGCTGACAGGTGTATAAAATCAAGAACACAGCCATGCAATCTCCATAGACAAACATTGGCAGTAGAATGGCCTTACTGAAGAGCTCAGAGACTTTCAACATGGCACCGTCATAGGATGACGCATTTCCAACAAGGCAGTTTGTCAAATTTCTACCCTGCTAGGGCTGCCATGGTCAACTATAAGTGCTGTTATTGTGAAATGGAAACGTCTAGAAGCAACAACGACTCAGCCTCGAAGTGGTAGCCCACACAAGCTCACAGAACGGGAACGCCGAGTGCTGACGGGAGTAGTGCGTAAAAATCATCTGTCCTCTACAGAGTTCCAAACTGCCTCTGGAAGCAACATCAAACCGTTCTTGTGCTGTCGGGAGCTTCATAAAATGTGTTTTCATGGCCGAGCAACCGTACACAAGCCTAAGATAACCATTCACAAAGCCAAGAGTCAGCTGGAGTGGTGTAAAGCTCGCCGCCATTAGACTGGAGCAGTGGAAACACATTCTCTGGAATGATGAATCACGCGTCACCATCTGGCAGTTCGACAGACTAATCTGGGTTTGGCAGATGCCAGGAGAACACCACCTACCCCAATACATAGTGCCAACTGTAAAGTTTGGTGGAGGAGGAATAATGGTCTGGGACTGTTTTTCATGGTTCAGGCTAGGCCCCTTAGTTCCAGTGCAGGGACATTTTTACATTTAAGTTATTTTGCAGACGTTCTTTTCCAGAGCGAGTGAGTGCAAATCTTTATGCTGCAGCATACAATGACAATCTAGATTCTGTGCTTCCAACTTTGTGGCAACAGTCTGGGGAAGGCCCTTTCCTGTTTCAGTATGACAATGCCCCTCGTGCACAAAGCGAGGTCGATACAGAAACGGTTTGTCGAGATCGGTGTGGAAGAACTTGACTGGCCTGCACAGAGCCCTGACCTCACTAATGTGCTTGTGGCTGAATGGAAGCAAGTCCCCGCAGCAATCTTCCAACATCTGGTGGAAAGCCTTCCCAGAAGAGTGAAGGCTGTTATAGCAGCAAAGGAGGACCAACTCCATATTAATGCCCATCATTTTGGAAAGAGATGTTTGACAAGCAGGTGTCCACATATACTTTTGTTCATGTTGTGTCTCTTAACATTGTCAAATAAGTAAATATTATAGCCTAAATGTAGTGGTAATCGTTAGGTAATCAGTCACAATAATACTTACAGCTGGTTTGGAGAGTGTGCAGGTCAAGATTGTTGACAGTGAGGTGGTGGTGGATGAGAGGAGATGCAGAATGATTCACAGACCACGGTAGACAGGTGGAGCACCACACCATAAAAAATTTAAAAAAAAAGTGAAATACAGTATATCAGTTAAGACCGACAAATGAGTCCATCATCCATCTTGTGTCAGAATAACACATTCATGCCTGCGGATAAAAGCCCTGACGCACTCTCAGGTGTCAATCACACCTGATAGGTCTTGCTTCTCTATTTTGCCTATAGCACTCAATCAGAACAGCAGATGTGTGGTGGTGGTACATATCATTTTGGTTTGCTTGGTTAATGCTAGTTCCTGCATCTCTTTCACCAAAAATGTAATTTCTATCCAATAACTAGGAGTATAACCATTATTTTCCCACTCAGTTTCTTCATTCTATTTGAAGAGATGTTACCAATGTTTTATTGGGCTGGGTTATTTGTAGTCAAACCCACGCATAAACATCTCAGACAGACAGACACACATACACAGTACCGTTCAGAAGTTTGGGGTCACTTAGAAAATGCCCTTGTCTTTGAAAGAAAAGCACATTTTTGTCCATTAAAATAACATCAAATTGATCAGAAATAGAGTGTAGACATTGTTAATGTTGTAAATTACTATTGTAGCTGGAAACGGCAGATTTTTTATGGCGTATTTACATAGGCGTACAGAGTTTCAACGTCAATGGTGAAGAGGCGACTCCGGGATGCTGGCTTTCTAGGCAAGAGTTCTCTCCAGTGTCTCTTCTTTGCCCATCTTAAATATATTTTATTTTTATTGGCCAGTCTGAGATATGGCTTTTTCTTTGCAACTATGACTAGAAGGTCAAAATCCCGGAGTCACCTCTTCACTGTTGACGTACTATTTAATGAAGCTGCCAGTTGAGGACTTGCGTTTAACTAGTTTGAGAAACAATCTAATGTACTTGTACTCTTGCTCAGATGTGCACCGGGGCATCCCACTCTTTCTATTCTGGTTAGAGCCAGTTTGCCCTGTTTTGTGAAGGGAGAAAGACACATCATTGTACGAGATCTTCAGTTTCTTGGCAATTTCTAACATGGAATAGCCTTCAATTCTCAGAACAAGAATAGACTGCGTTTCAGAAAAAAGTTATTTGTTTCTAGCCATTTTGAGCCTGTAATCGAACCCACAAATGCCCTGATGCTCCAAATACTCAACTAGTCTAAAGGTCAGTTTCATTGCTTATTTAAATCAGGACAACAGTTTTCAGTTGTGCTAAAATAATTGCAAAAGTGTTTTCTAATGATTAATTAGCCTTTTAAAATGATAAACTTGGATTAGCTAACAACGTGCCATTGGAACACAAGAGTAATGGTTGCTGATAATGGGCCCCTAAACGCTTATCTAGATATTCAATTATTTTTTTTACATCAGTCCTTTCCAGCTACAATAGTCCTTTACAACATTAACAATGTCAACACTGTATTTCTGATCAATTTGATGTTATTTTAATGGACAAATGAATGTACTTTTCTTTTTTTTTTTAAATGACATTTTTAAGTGACCCCAAACTTTTGACCGGTAGTGTGTGTGTGATATATATATATATATATACACAGTGCCTTGCGAAAGTATTCGGCCCCCTTGAACTTTGCGACCTTTTGCCACATTTCAGGTTTCAAACATAAAGATATAAAACTGTATTTTTTTGTGCAGAATCAACAACAAGTGGGACACAATCATGAAGTGGAACGACATTTATTGGATATTTCAAACTTTTTTAACAAATCAAAAACTGAAAAATTGGGCGTGCAAAATTATTTTATTTTCCATATTTATATTTGTATATTTATTACATTACATTCTACTATTGACTGTTACCATTTTATTGTTATTATTATTGTATTTAATTGTATTATTATCATCAACTACCGTTTTATATTATTTGTTATTGATTATAATTTTATTACAATGTATATTGTATACATTGTTGCTTTGGCAATATTGACAATGTTGACAATGTTTTTCATGCCAATAAAGCAGCTTGAATTTGAGAGAGAGTAAAACACGGAGATGGATCACAATTCATGACGAAACAGGATTTTAGCCTCAGATTATTTTACAGCTCCCTGGCTGCCAGTAGGGTCTTTACCTAAATACGATAGCAGCCATTACTGAAGAGGAGTGTGGGCTCAGAAGCCTAAAAAAAATTCTCAGTTAAGAGAAGAAAAATAACATATTTACCAACTGTAATGACACAGACAAGTTCAGGCTAAAGCAATAAGACAGACAATGATGCTTGTTATTCAGCACATCAGAGAGAGGAAAACACGGTCAACCTACCTAGCATTCAAATAGCCTAATCCTGCACTCCTACAGCTCACTTCAGACGATCCGTTTTGTTGGAGTTACAACTCAAACTTCCTACAGTATTTTAGGTCTGTTTATGGGAGCTGTCATTGGTTAATCCCAGAGTTGAGGTGATGACACATCCTTCAGTCATTTCACCGGCTAATGTGAAATGAGATCCAATTGGCTACCAGCCCACAGCTGTGAAATCCCATTGCCTGACAGCCCTCTTCACATGGCTTCCAGTGTTGGAGAGACTGACAAATAGCAAATCATCCCGAGTCAGTAGCTAGGCTCCATGTTTCAGTCCTCACACTAACAAAAAACAATTTCCTACATGTTTTGTCTCTCAAACATTGTAGTGTAAAGCAATCAACATCAGGGTGGCAAGAATTTGAGCATTCACTCAAGTTATCCCAGACCCAGACAGTTGGGCCAAAAATATTGAGATTATTATGATTATTATTATTACTGTTTTTGCCAGTAAAGCACAGCTCAGAGCAGGAGGCTGTTCATTCCTCTACAGTTTTTCAGATCATTGGCTATTAAACGACTCACTTCCATAAGTGAGGATCTGCCCCACCTAGCCTTCACTCAAGCTCATCGTCTTTGAGGGTTATAAATTGACAGATGTAGCCTACTGTAGCATGCCTCACCGCCCAAGCCACTTCCTCCTGTTGTCTGTCTGTCTGCTCTGGAGCAGAAGCGTCTGTCACGTATACAGTACAACTGTCAGTGGTGCCTGTCGCTGATCAGACAAATGGCAACCACTTCAGCACATAGCCAAGACAGCAGCATCATCATCATCATCATAATGTTGATCTCTTTGCTAGCTTGCACTGAGAAGAGAAATGTTTGATGTGCAAGTCAGAGCCAATAACAATGAGCCGTCCATACTTTTCCGTGAGTCCAAGGGGAGGGTCATAAAAGTTAGCCTCATCTTATGAAAAAAAGAAAGGAGTCAAATATAGGCTACATCTACCGCAGCTTCGTGACTCATATAGCAGGCATAAGAGGCTTGTTGACATATACTAAAGGAAGTCAGGTCTTCTTCAAGGCAACACCCATGATACATTTCCAATACCACTGTCAAGTTTGGAGAGAGAGCTTCCACCTAGGCCAGGATCACTGAGAGGGACATGTGGTGTGGTGGACATCTGTGTCTTGGCTGTTCACCTCAACCTTTCATAACAATTGCTTTAACAAAGGCCACTACATACCTCCAGGAAAGCAGCACTGCCTTCTCCTTTAGGCCTCCCCCTCCACCACTCTTCCCCATGCTTTTCAATGCACTGATAGCCTGATACATTATGTTCCCACTCACATTGCTACATGGTCCCTTCAAGCAGAGTAGATTTGTTATTCTTCTTTGCTGGTGGTGGGTAAATTGCCAGAAGAGATGTGGTGGGATTAAGGCCAGTCTGCCTCAGAGAGCCCAAGGTTAGAAAGAGGTGTGTTAAGCTAACCCTAAAGCAAGGCCTAGCAGGTTAGCCTAGCACAGTAAACTGACATTGGCTTGCAAATACTAGAGGATACACAGTAGAGAATGTTGTTCTCTGCTGCTTCATAAAGTCTGACCCCTCCCATGACCTTTCTGCATCGTCCCAGACACTGGACTTACCGGTGTGTGTGTTTGTGTGTACAGTTTTTCCTTTCTCTCCATCAGAGTCTGTCTTGCATGCTATAGAGTGTCTTCATCACAGTCCATTTTATTTATATACTGTAACTTAGGAATAATGTTAAGTCTGTAGGAGTAAGACAGTCCTGAGTGGTCTACATGGACGGTTGATCCATTCTCCCTTCACTAGTAGAGTGATGGGGGAGGAATCTATACAGTTACATATCAGGATATTATCTTTGACGATATATCGTATTGTTGACAATATTATTTGTGTGCTAGTTGTCTGAAACTGCACCAAAACTACAGTATTTTTCCTTCCTAGCTTGTTCTCAATCTTCTTTTTAAATAGGGAGATCCAGTTTGTTTTCAGTATTTTCATTTCTATGACTGATCAAAACTCGTTTTCTCATGGCTCTCTTTTGTCCCTCTTCAGCAGACATACGGGGAGCAATATGTTTGGAACATCAAATTGCAATATAGAATGGTGAGGATTGTACTACATATAGTATCGGCACCTAAGTATTATGACAATATTTGGAGGTCCCTCGCAATTCCCAGCCCTACAACCTACCCGGTTCATCTGAGACTAAATTGCAATTCTCGCCCCATGAGTGGATACCATATCTCACACCAAAACAATGCTTTTACAATATTTGAGGGGGACTGAACGAATATGATAGAAGAAGAATACAAAAATGTAGCTTTTATGGGAACCTAAACAAACTGATGTCTGTGACATCACAGACATCCTGGCAGTCCCAGGCCTCGCCATGTGACACACTGACTGGACTCCTTCTGTTGTGTCACTGGGGACAATAGGTCATCACACTGAGGAAGGCTTGGCCTGTAGTGCATAGGAAGTTGTCACGCATTCAATTGGCCATGACAATTAACATGACAATTAACATGACAAAAATCAATTTTCCATACTCCTCGTTTAGAAGAGCCTGAGGATTTTTCAGAAAAGGACAAGCCCGATAAAAGCCCGATGGCATTTATCCTATGAAAAACAAAACACAGGTGTCACCGACACCCAAAACTTATTACGGAAAGGGGGATACTTAGACAGTTGTACAACTGAATGCCTTCAACTGAAATGCGTCTTCCACATTTAACCCAACCTCTCTGAATCAGAGAGGTGCAGGGGGCTGCCTTAATCGACATCTACGTCTTCGGCGCCTGGGGAACAGTGGGTTAACTGCCTTGCTCAGGGGCGCAACGAAAGATTTGTACCTTGTCAGATCGGGATTCAATCCAGCAACCTTTCGGTTACTGGCCCAACGCTCTAACCACTAGGCTACCTTAGCCACAATCATGGAGAGATGGCAATTGTTCAATAACAGAGATATGGTGGGAAACTGCATTTATTTACTCAAGCTAAAGTAATAACATTGCATGCATTCCATAGCGACTAGAGAAAACATTTGAATGGCTAGGGTGAAGATCTATGACTGCCTCTACACTCACTGCAAGCCATTCCATGACAGATGCTACAGGTCACATGGAGGAATATAACAGAGGCACAGTCACTCAGTCAGAGCATCCACCATGTGAGTACAGTAGCACAGTGTGAGTACAGTAGCACAGTATGAATCCAGTCTCAAATAAAGGACTAGGTTTTCTAAAAAAGTAGATACTGCAGTCATCCTACCCCACTCCGAGTAAAACATTTTGTTGATGCTCAATAGAACGTTTTTATTTGACATTTTGATACACTCAAATGATGTAGGTATCCAACTAGATGTTTGAGGAAGTTAGTAGATTCATAACTTTGCTCCAGGTTTCCCCCACACTGACTTTAGCATTGATTAAACCTATTTGAATTAACTATTGATTATTTGACCAACACTGACATTTTACATCTAAAACCAAGCTAACATTTGCTACGTCGGCTTTTCAGAATAGCAGCCATTCACAGCTAGCAAGCAAACTGCGACGTCAACTATCCAGGCATCACAACCCACTAACTAGCTAGTTCGTGGCAAACGTGTTTATAACTAACCTCGTTCTATCTGTACTAGTAAGCTAACTTAGCTATGCAAAGTGAGTTTTGTTAGCTACTGTAGGTCAGTTAATGTAGCTAGCTAGAAACGTAACGTTAGTTATGAGAGCCTTTGTTGGGGTTGCCAACTTCTCACAAGCACCACAACTGGCATCTGAAGTTGATCAGTTGACATTCTTCACACAGCATATCATTTGGCCAGTAACGTTAGTAGTCAACTTCTCTGGTTGAACCAGATAAGTTGACTACTGGCCAAAGTATATGCTCTGTGAAGAATATCAACTTAACAACTTCACTCACTGGTTGTATCTCAAAATGCTAGTTAGGTACCTACTGTATCGTTAGCTAAGTTAGTTATCGTTTGTTAGTACTAGCCGACTCTGTCAGGGACCAAACACACTTCACAGTTGAACAAATACAGTTAATGCCACAGAGTACTCAGTCATTTTCGAGCTATCGTTGTTTTTCTAGTTAAGCACGTTAACTTACCTAACTAATTCTGGGAAGTGTTTTAGTAGCTAACGTTAGCTGACTACCCGGAGGACACAAACGATAGCAAAAGTTCCAGTATGAATTAACTTACCCATAATGTTGCCGTTCCCAGGCGCTTCACTAACAGACCTTTCACCGCTCGGCATTCCCTTCCACGAATTCACCTGAGACCACAGAACTGTAAAAGTCGTACGCAACTTAATTCACGTAAAACCAAAAATGTCCACTGTCTGCTTGACGTGAAGGAGACATAGAGATAGATTGAGAACTAGTACCGCAAAAAAAAAAAAAAAAAAGCCTTATTCTTCTTCGGTGAGGTCTTATAGCGAACTACATACAAAAGGAGTACTGTCGCCGCCAACTGGACGGGGGGAAAAATGCACAAAAGAAACATAAATTCCACACAGGCAGTGCTATTTACCACCATTGGTAAAAATGACAGAACTGTCCACTTTCTTCACATTAAAAATGTCTGGGTACTGCTGATGATACTCAGCCTGCGGTGTAGGCCTACCTACCCGGTTCATCTGAGGCTAAATTCCAAGTCTCTCACCATGAGTAGATACCATATTTCTCACACCAATCCAATGCTTTTAAAATCTTTGAGGGGGAGTGAGCGAATACGCTACAGGATGAATACAAAAATGTTGCTTTTATGGGCACCTAAACAAACTCCTTCAGTGATATTTGATCGTTCTGCCCTTTTGACAACTTTCACATAGGAGACTCTCTCAACTTCCCTGATTTTGCCAACCTCAGTCTCTTTCACCCAAATCGGGCATTCCAAGGATTTCGCTTTAGGTGCTCCACCCCAGTTACAAGGCTTTGCTCCTTGGCCATTCTCTTCTACTAAACATTCAACATCTCCTTCATAGTGATCTATCTCACACGTCCCACATCTCGACTTCTCCCATCCAAACATTTTACAGCAAGAACATTGTATAGGGTGGGGATACGAAAGCTTTGATAGGATAGTACACATATCCCAGCTACACTACCTAAAAGCCTGGGTAGCACCATTGAGGACTTTCACCAGAGGTGGAAAAGGAAGCGAGACATCTCACTCGCTGCTTTTTCCTGGTTCATATACAGTCAATGAACGAAGCAGACCAGACCCAGTTGCTAATGCATTGGTGCCTATAGGAGAGCCACTCCTTAAGCAGACAAGAACTGTGACCATTTTTTCAATGGTAAATGGCCTGAGTTGGACATCTTCATTTATCCACAATCTTTGCTTACCACTCTGCATCCCACTGCTGGCTTGCCTTTTAAGGTAAGCAAGGTTGGTCCTGGATGGGAGACCAGATGCTGCTGGAAGTGGTGTTGGTGGGCCAGTAGGAGGCACTCTTTCCTCTGGTCTAAAAAAATACATTCCAATGCCCCAGGGCAGTGATTTGGGACATTGCACTGTGTAGATAAATAAATTAGACGTTCTAAGACCATAAAAAATGCTTAAACCACACCAGGAGCCCACTTTTGAGGTCTGGGAATAATCTACAGAAAAAATCATTTTTTAAGTGTAGATCCCTTTAATTCATGTGCACAGGCCCTGTTGTTTGGTTACCAGTGTTTCTGTAGCACGAGATGGAGTTTGCGAAAGAAATGGCCACTGCATTGATGCAAATAATCTTGATGTCATTCTGCCATTTAGGCATAAACTACTTTGTAACATTTAATTGAGACAGTGTTTGGGAAAGCCTTTCCATCTACAAGAAGATGGTTAGGCCTATCATTACCTTTGATATATTTTTCTTGTTCCTTAATTTATTTACTTCCTACAGATGTAGGATCTTAATTGTATCACTCTTTTGTTGCTGAGAATGTTCCTGTACAGCAGAAAATGCAAACTTGTAGTGTATTCAAGGTTTCAAAAGGCTTCTAAAGTTTGCAATTCACACTTTAAATGTCAGACTTAATTTGCCCAAATGAAAAATGTATCAACCCCTACAAAAAAATGTCTTCAATTATAATCCCCATAATAATTCACATTTCCTGTTGCTGCAGGATATTTTCCTGCGGAATGAAATGGCTCAAAGTAAGATCCTGTATCTGTACTATGAAGCATATAAATAAAATCCCACCATAGAAACGTGGAGGCAATTATTTTATAAAAACTTCCTCATATGCGTCCTCCTGTTCTATTGGTTTTCTTTCAACTTTATTTTATTGTCTAGCAGCCATACTAGCAATCCATGACAGTTGTTGCATCTTTAGGTCTCTACATTTCTTATGGGTATTTCCATTTCTGTTCATGAAACCGCTTGCATGTGCAGTGCACCTTTTAGAAAGGTGTTTTCCGCAAATTGCATTTTGGAACATCAGCACGTAGGCCTACCGCCGTGTGCACATTGCTGCGCCTAAAATATTGAAGAAATAGCCTAATAGTTTATCAACATTTTAAGCTAAACATTTTAATCTGTTCCATCAGTCTTATTAATTGATACAGTGTATACCGCCACTACACTACTTTGATATACAACGTGGGGATTAACAAGTGACTATGTGCAATGCTCACTGTAAAATAAGTGGGTATATGGTGTATACCTGCGTACACCCTCCACTACACTACTGGCTGGGACATCCTATGGGTTAAGGAAGGTTCACATAATTCCATCCAGGTCACCAGGCGGGATCAGCCAATGAACTATACTTCTGAGCAAACATTACATAACTGCAGGTGGCAGTAACCTTAGCTTTATACCTATTCAAACAACACACTCCAGGTGCCAGTATTCACCCTTTCAGTTTGTTTACCAACTCGTAGATGTAGTAGAAAAAGGAAATTGACTACTTCAATGGAGCAGCCCATGCTGCATAGACGCCATAATAGGACAGATACAATGTTGCATCGTCTAACTATCTCTATGGGAGGAGATTGGAAATGGTATGGTACCCTTTGTGAAGAACAATGGAGCAAAATGAGAGGAATGTTTCGCAAGATTTTAGGACCACACCAGAAAGATTACTGAGCAGAGGTCCCAGATCATCACTCTTTTCTTAAACCCCTGATTTACTAACAGCATTATAACTGACTCACATCAGCTATAAGGTATGTATATTGCCGTAGGCCTATAGTAAAGTAGGTTATAAATCATTTCTGCCTGTATGCCATGGTTGGTTTACGATTCATTCATGGATTGATAATTTGACCTATGGTGCCACCTAGTGGTTATTGTATGAAAGATAGACCATAATCAACAGGCAAACAGGCCATCTTTATTTAAAGAACTTCACAATATACACAACAGGATCTTCGTCCAAGAGGTCTTGACATCTATGGCACAGGAGATAGCATTCCTTCCCTATCACCGTAGTGTCACTGGATCAAGCATCTTGATTGCGCCCTTCTAAGTCCAACACATTAGCTACATTAAAATAAAATAAAATCAACTGTATTATTGACTGTATGTTTGTTTATTCCATGTGTAACTCTGTGTTGTTGTATGTGTCGAAATGCTTTGCTTTATCTTGGCCAGGTCGCAGTTGTAAATGAGAACTTGTTCTCAACTAGCCTACCTGGTTAAATAAAGGGGAAATAAAATGTTTTTAAAAAATTGGTGGCAGCGTTGGGATGATGCCACAGTACCTCAGGCCTTTTAAAATCATCACCAACACAGAAGAGGAAAATTGGACTGTAACATTGAGCCCTAAACAGCCTTGAAAACCTGAATCAACCAACTAACCACATGACAACCTCTGTGTTGACATGAAATAGGATGTGGCACTAGAGGAATGAGAATGTCGCTTTACATATCTGATATGCGAGAGATCATCAGCTGAATGACTGACTTTGTGCCACCTGTGTGTGTGTGTTATTACTGTGGCATGGATTCAGCCCTTCTAATGAACAAATACTCTAACCAGTTATAGAGAAGTCTGAATATATTACTGTGAGAAAATTGGCAAATTACAGGGCTGCCCAATGATGTAATTGAGGAGTGATTGGTTAAAGGTTACACATGACAAGTGTATTGGGGTAGTTACAGTGTATTTGTCTTTTGCTTTATCACACACTATAATTTGCCTTCTGAGACACACCCTCTCATTTACATATTCAATATTCTAAATTAATAAAGCACTCAATTAGACAATATTAGTTATAGCATGAAACATCCACAAGATGTCAGTGTTGGTGATGTCAAATGCAACTATATGGCCATGCAGTTCAGCATTTCTTCTCATAGGAGTGAACAGCTGCGGGATTGGCTGTACAATCAAGTCTAGGCCCTGAGAATGGGCTCTCCTGTAGAGGACGGTTTATGTCTGAGTCATAAAGAGTATTGCCATTCATTCACAGTCGATCTAAGTGAAGTAATGACTGTAATGACTCAGACTCTTCTGAAACCCTCCACAGCATCTCTGTGTGTGTGTGTGTGTGTGTGTGTGTGTGTGTGTGTGTGTGTGTGTGTGTGTGTGTGTGTGTGTGTGTGTGTGTGTGTGTGTGTGTGGTATGTTTTATATGGATATAATTACCGTAAACTTTATATTCCCTCATTCAAAGAAAGAGAACTGAGAGGCGATTGCTCATTCATTCATTATTTCACATGGATCCTGGAGTGCTTGGGAAGAAGCCATGCTGTGAAGTAGCGTGCCTTGGCACAGGGGGACCTTTTCCTGCTACAATGATAAGAGACAATTATAGTAAATGGTATATACATTTTTCATAGATTATCCCAAAATAGGCTCAGATATATAGGTATCATTTATTTAGTTTCAAGTCTATTGCAAGTTCTAGATGTAGGCTACATTCCCATGAGATTTAAGACAATGAAGTACAGAATGTTTGTAGTCAGTGAAATAATGATGTTCAGAACATGCATGTTCTTCATGTCATGTGTGTCCTTGCCCGTGTAAAACTGTGTTCGTCTATAATTATTCTATACCCACCTTTGTCACAAACCAATGTCACTGTTGCCAGTGTAGTGATCTTTTTAGTGTAATTTAAAATGTAAAATCAGATCATGAAACATGCATCCACTTCTTAGAATGGATTTATTGGGTGAGCGTTAGTGTGGGCGTGTATATGAGGGTAATGCATGCATGAACATGTGGTGTGTGTGCAAGTGTGTACGTGCGTATGTGTGTTATAATACAAGCCATTAGAGACACTGCTTGTCATCTTCAGCCATAGCTCATTAGAGAGGCTAAAGAAAGAAAGCTCACAGCTCAAGAGAAAGAAAAGAGAAATATGGGGGGAAATGTAGCTATGATGTGTGTGTGTGTGTGTGTGTGTGTGTGTGTGTGTGTGTGTGTGTGTGTGTGTGTGTCCAACCCCTACCCATCCTACAGGGTGTTTTAATCAGTGGTATAAAAAGTACCCAATCGTCATACTTGAGTAAAAGTAAAAATATCTAAATAAAAAATGACTGGAGTAAAAGTGAAGGTCACCCAGTAAAATACTACTTGAGTAAAAGTCTACAAGTATTTGGTTTTAAGTATACTTAAGTATCAAAAGTAAATCCAAATCCAAAAATGTACTAAGTATCAAAAGTAAAAGTGAAAATATAAATAATTTCAAATTCCATATGTTAAGCAAACTAGATGGCACAATTGTTCATGTTTTTTTTTAAATTTACTGATAGCCAGGGGCACATTCCAAATCTCAGAATTGAACCATTTCTGTCCTGCTAAGCATTCAGAGTGTAACGAGTCCTTTCAGGCATCAGGGATTATATATGAAGTAAAAAGTACATCATTTTCTTTAGGAATGTAGTGTAGTAAAAGTTGTCAAAAATATAAATAGTAAAGTACAGATACCCCCCAAAAAACGACTTAAGTAGTACTTTAAAGTATTTTTTACTTAAGTACTTTACACCACTGGTTTTTAATGTACGGAAACACTACAGACAGACCATGACGCCTTCTCCTCCACGCCACGACCCTGCTTATGATGCCAGCAGAAAGGGCTGTATGGGACTCAAACCCCACTATGCCTTCTGAGAGGCTTAATTTGAATAAGCTGCAGCCCGAGGGCTGGCCACTGGGAGTGATGGGCCTACAGTACACCGTTAATTCCAACACGTGTGTGTCCGTGTGTATGTCTGTGTGTCTGTCTTCGTGGGGTCCTTCATAATAACAAAGAAATATCCTCCTGGACCTCTCAAAAGTGTCAACTTGAAAGCTGCATGAGAAAATCATCAAGTTTTTTAAAACGAGAGGCTTACTCGATAGAGAACAAGCATTGTTTTGGGGCCTGCAGGTGTATTTCTACGTAGGCACTCTGTTTTGTTCCCATCACATGCGACACCTCTTTGTCTATATGTGAATACATTTGTCTCTGCCACTGCAGCAGCTTGTTGGCTTCTGTGTACCTGGTTCCAGCAGCCTCGCTGGCTTTGAAGTTTCCATGAGTTGGACATAAAACAGTCCTGTTGTCATTCTTGATTTTCATCGGTGGGAGTTTTTGTGTTTCAAACACTGTTAAGACGTTTCTCCCGCTTGATCCCCTCGAGGCTGAGGCTTCTTTTATGTGCCGTCTTCCAGGCGATAGTAGGCTGGCACACGTGAGCAGTACGATGAGACAAGGACTCAGGAGAATTCAATGACAACAGTAATATGCAGTTATCTTCCATGGACTTCAAATAACATACAGTTACAGCAACCACACTGTTCTCCTGTCAACATGGTCTCATTAGACTATTGTATGTCTTAATAGTGCCATTTAACCATTGTACTTACATGTTACCTACAGTAAGCTGAGATATGTCTGACTCTGTACTCCAATACTTTCCATGGACTAACTTAACTCTGGGAGTTACGAGTCCCGGGCAGTGTTCACATGGAAAGATATGGATCCTAGGGGGTGTTCCACATTCGTCAGTATGATTAAAGACTCAGGGGGGTCCTGTGAAAACCATTAGCATATTCAGGGTTTCTTTAAAGAATAATTGCATATAACCATTCATCTGAATTAAATACCCTTTTAGACGCTTTGGAATACAGGGGGGGGGGGGGGGGGGCAGCGGGTAGGGAGAGAGTATCTGTAAGGCCATCGGTAGGCATAGATCCTGGGAAGTTAAAGTTATTGGCCAGCATTTTCCAAACTAGGTGACTTGAATATGGGGTTGAGAGAGAAACTGAAATCAAATAAAAGATAAGACTCTCAGGAACACGTATGTGTCTTCTGTTTCCCTTTACAATGTTTCCCTTTACAATGTTTCCCTTTACAATGTTTCCCTTTACAATGTTTCCCTTTACAACGTTTCCCTTTACAATGTTTCCCTTTACAACGTTTCCCTTTACAACGTTTCCCTTTACAACGTTTCCCTTTACAATGTTTCCCTTTACAATGTTTCCCTTTACAACGTTTCCCTTTACAATGTTTCCCTTTACAATGTTTCCCTTTACAACGTTTCCCTTTACAATGTTTCCCTTTACAACGTTTCCCTTTACAATGTTTCCCTTTACAATGTTTCCCTTTACAATGTTTCCCTTTACAATGTTTCCCTTTACAACGTTTCCCTTTACAATGTTTCCCTTTACAATGTTTCCCTTTACAACGTTTCCCTTTACAATGTTTCCCTTTACAATGTTTCCCTTTACAACGTTTCCCTTTACAATGTTTCCCTTTACAATGTTTCCCTTTACAACGTTTCCCTTTACAATGTTTCCCTTTACAATGTTTCCCTTTACAATGTTTCCCTTTACAATGTTTCCCTTTACAATGTTTCCCTTTACAATGTTTCCCTTTACAATGTTTCCCTTTACAATGTTTCCCTTTACAATGTTTCCCTTTACAATGTTTCCCTTTACAATGTTTCCCTTTACAATGTTTCCCTTTACAACGTTTCCCTTTACAATGTTTCCCTTTACAATGTTTCCCTTTACAATGTTTCCCTTTACAATGTTTCCCTTTACAATGTTTCCCTTTACAATGTTTCCCTTTACAATGCCCACAAGCCTCATCAGAACAAAGTGGACAAGACCAGACATTAAAGCAGACTGGGGGGAAAGACAACCAATGATGAGGTTCTTTTCTACACAGAAGAACATACAACATTATTGCCTGATGATCTTCTGAACTTCCCAGTACCTTTCTGCTGCATTTCAGTCACTTCAAACCATACTTCCTTCAGATTGAAACACTGTCAAAAGTACTGTCATAATGATTTGTAACAGACTGTCATAGCCCGCAATAAAAAAGAAAAAATTATTGCATCACCTTTTTGTTTTACATGGTGGGGTTGCTAAAAAATGCTGATGTCAAAAAGGGTCATGGGCCAAAAAAGTTTGGGAACCCTGTATAGACCATCCAAGTGAATGAGTGCCTATTTTTTCAGATGCGCTGTTGCTGTGGCCATCCTCACTTCCAACACCAGATTAGTTGTGATTCACTGGCACCAATAGCTACACATGTTTAAGACAACTTAACATATATACAGAAACATTTTGCCATCTCTCCACAAAGAGTAAATAAACATAGCATGTGTCTTATTTACTTAAGTTTGTCTTTATCCCTTGTATGCGCAAACCATGACATTGGTTTAGTGTCTCTCTTTCTCTCTGGAGTCCTGACTATCATGCAGCCTTTGTTCCCTGCCCTGGCCTCTATCCTACATGGTAGGATAGCATGAGGGCATAAGCGCCATGCTTAAACCGGGATAAACACAGTTTACCGTGATCCTGTTTAAAGGCAACACATGCCTTGTTTGGCCCTATGAGAGGAAATCATGTGAGTATGGTAATGAACCCTAACCCTAACCCTATTACTCACAAACTGAACGTGAGGTTTTTATAACCCTTATTATATACTGTGACATACATCCTTCAAAAACGTATGTAAATCACGTGATTAGATACATCAAATGATGAGAAAACACAGAGAAATTCAATTGGCAACATGTCAATAGGCAGTATGTTAATATCACTATCGGCAGTGTCACACATACAAAGTGTGCCCATATGGTGGTACACAGCTAATTTAATTGAATTAACGCCTTCACATCTAACATTGTTGTACCCTTGTGATATGCTCCCTTGTCATCCTGGTGTAGTGTTGTACCTGAGAAATTCTCAAATGTTTTACATTTACCCTCCTAATGAGGCTGATATCTACTTGTCATTGAGAAATAATTAACCGTGGACTCCCTTCCAAACAAGAGACAGCAAAAAAAATATATAACTCAACTCAATAAACCCAGTTTGGGGAAAATAAGCAGAATGAAAATCCAGTTCCTAAGCAAAAAGCCTTGTATTGTCAAAGAGACCTCTTTGCCAACTGGCTGCCAAAGCCTTCTGCTGGGTGAGTTGTGATGTGTAAGCTGTACTCCACTAACAAGCTGTACAAATCCCACATAAAAGCAATCAGGCAGACAGTGGCACGAGCTAGCTGGCTGCATTTACATATTCCATCCTCTCTGGAAGAGAAGAGACCCTAAAGTCTGTCGAGAAACTGATGATCAACACACTGAAACGAGACCACAAAAACTAGAAAGAAAATACAAATATCTGAGTCTTGTCCACATGTTGAGGAGGACAACATTCAGCTGTCAGAAACACTGTCAGAGCCAGTAAAGGGACATAGAGAAAAATACTTCTTATGTGTTTCTTTCGAATAGGAGTAGAATTGACATTTTCCACATGACTATAACATTGTAAGAAGTTGAACCTTGTTAATGTTATTCATGGAAAGAAAGACTGAGATTGAGGCTTCCATTGTCTTTGACGCCACCTGTTTCACGCTTTAAAATAGCACTATCTTGTATACATTTCTTCACAGGGAAGTAATGATGTTTGGTGGAATGGTGTTTGGCTTGAAAATGTGAAACAAAATTAACTTCAAAGATGATGGTTTGAGGCATCCATTAGCAGTAGAAACCTCAAGTCAGTAGATCAAGTCTAATTACCCCGTAAAGGTTTAGCTGAGGAGTTTCCCAAAGGATACAAGTTCCAAGAAGTCAGTGAGAAAGAGGTAGCACCATATATCATCAAAACAATGGTCCTTAAACAGAGCCTTGAGGAACTCCATACACATCGTATTTCAACATAAATATGTTATGTTATAGTTCTCAGTATCCCAACATACAGCAAGGACCATCATCTGGCTATGAATGATCTTGCTCCTTCTCGTGTTTGCCTTCTCCTATGGCACAGCACCACCATGAGAGTGCCATCTCCGTCACGCTAAATCGAGCTGATTATTGCAATGAGGTTTCACACCTTTGATTTCCTCCAGAGCCTTGAGGAGAGGTTGTGAAGATGAACATGAGAGGGTGAAAGAAACCAGGCGAGATGGTGGGAGGGACAGAAGGAAGGAACATGGTGTGAGTGAAGACTAAAAACAGCATCCCTCCACAGGCGTGCCATGCTTCTTCCAGGTCAGCTGCGAAACACTAATATACAGTTGATGAAAGTTGTACTCCCTGAAAAACAGGCAATGACTTCATCTCACAAGTAGCGTGCAAGAGATTTATGCAATTTGCAACATTTGTGGAGAGCTGAGGACTTGACAGAGTTACAATAATTCCAATATGAATTTCAGAGTATCCAGACAGAAAGTCTTCAAAAGCAGTCTGGTATTTAAGCAGAAAAAGGAGCCTAGACCTTTGAGGTATTTCTGTAGCGGTGGACAAAGAAGCATATACTATTGTGTATAACCAGTCCTGTGGAGAGGGAATATGTTTCTACGCATACATGACTATAACTTTAATAGCTGATTTTCAACATATCATTTCTCCTATAATGTTTTTTCTGTGGATAGGGGTGTCAGATCCTGGAACTGGATTGTGTTATGCATTTTTAGTTTCAGGGGTCTGACTTGGTTTGATTAAAGTTATAGAGAATCCCAGGAACTCCCAGCTATATGTTTGATTCCTGATTAATATAAAACTCCCTCACATACTGTACAATCTAGGATTGGGTAGGTCTGTCTGACCATCCCAGGAAAATCATTGTTAAGAGGCTACATTTGCAATGTGAATGAGGCTTAGTGTAAATAACCCAGGTTTCAGAACCTGGCACAATAATACCTGGTTCTAGCTAGTTTGATAGGGCTACCCACAGCCGGTTTGTAATCACCTGCACTACACACATCTTCAAATGCATGCAGGTTCATGTGACGTCTCTGCTAGGCTGGCTTAGTCACACAGCCCTGGCTGCTTAACTCCGATAAGGTGGAGGAGAGACGTTCTGACTACACACACACACACACACACACACAGACACACACATGGAGTGGCCCTGTGGACATATTACACTGTGGCTTTATTTGAAGGGCTTATTCACGCCAATTAATAGTCTGTTGCTTTCTCCTCATAATTCCACCCACCAACTTCCCCTACGGTTGTATTTACACTCACACTTCATGTGTTATCATCAGATTAATGGCTGTGTTGGTTCATACCTAATACCTAATACACCTTGCATGGTTACATTAGTAAAATAGAGAGAGATAAATTGTAAATAGCCAGGTAACATAACCTGTGTTGTCATTGAGTGGATTATTCCAGTGTTTGGGGGGGGGGGGGGGGGGGGGTGTTCATTGAATACATTTGTGCATTCATTGTGACCTTTGGCCTTGGATAATCACTGGGCCAGGTCACTGGCATCACAGAGGATGACACAGAAAGTTCAATAATTAGGCCTACTGCCTGTTTTATAGCCTCAGCAATGTGTTACTGGTTTTGCTGTCAAAGGTGTAATCAATTCAGAGTTGATCATTTATGAGCATGTTTTTTTTCCATATTAGCAGTCTGAGTAATTTAATGTGTGACATTTTCACATGGACAGCAGTCGTTTATCAGTCTCACTCTTTAGCAAGATACATGATGTTGTTAATTTCTTAAATAAAATGTATGATATATGAATTACTTTTCTTATTTGTTAACCATTTATAAACCCTCCGCATACCCTTTATAGATGGGACCTCCATCTTAGGTGATGGTGTTATATGGGTGTTATTTTAACATGCTGGACTTACGTCATACATACAAACTCAGTAAAAAAATAAACGTCCTCTCACTGTCAGCTGTGTTAATTTTCAGCAAACTTAACATGTGTAAATATTTGTATGAACATAACAAGATTCAACAACTTACACATAAAGTGACTAACAGAAATCGAATAATGTGTCCCTGAACAAAGGAGTGGTCAAAATCAAAAGTAACACTCAGTATCTGGTGTGGCCACCAGCTGCATTAAGTACTGTAGTGCATCTCCTCATCATGCCAGTGCTGTCTGTTCCAGCGACGGTGGGTTTGTGCCCATAAGCGACGTTGTTGCCGGTGATGTCTGGTGAGGACCTGCCTTACAACAGGCCTACAAGCCCTCATTCCAGCCTCTCTCAGCCTATTGAGGACAGTCTGAGCACTGATGGAGGGATTGTGCGTTCCTGGTGTAACTCGGGCAGTTGTTGCCATCCTGTACCTGTCCCGTATAACTGTGACCTTAATTGCCTACCGTCTGTAAGCTGTTAGTGTCTTAACGACCGTTCCACAGGGTCATGTTCATTAATTGTTTATGGTTCATTGAACAAGCATGAGAAACAGTGTTTAAACCCTTTACAATGAAGATCTGTGAAGTTATTTGGATTTTTACAAATTATATTTGAAGACAGGGTCCTGAAAAAGGGCCGTTTCTTTTTTTACTGAGTTTTTGAAATTCTTCATTGTTGACTGACCTTGACTGCCCGTGACCAGCACAAAAACACCCTGTGGCGTATTGCACTAGCTTCGAATAGTCCCCGCGATATGCAACTTTTCAGGGAAGTCAGGAACCAATACACACAGTCAGTTAGGAAAGCAAAGGCTAGCTTTTTCCTCCTGCAGCACTAATTCCAAAAAGTTTTGGGACACTGTAAAGTCCATGGAGAATAAGAGTACCTCCTCCCAACTCCCAGCTAAATCCACGATAACTGAGAATTTCAATAAGCATTTCTCTATGGTTGGCCATGCTTTCCACCTGGCTACCCCAACCCCGGCCAACAGCTCTTCACCCCCGTAGCAACTGGCCAAACCCCCCCCCCCCTCTTCTCCTTCATCCAAATCCAGACAGCTGATGTTCTGAAAGAGCTAAAAAATCTGGATCCCTACAAATCAGCTGGGCCAGACAATCTGGACCCTCTCTTCCTAAAATTATCCACCGCCATTGTTGCAACAAATTATTACCTATTACTACCTATTACCTATTACTTGCAACCCCTATGCATGCTCTTCAACCGATCGCTGCCCACACCCGTCTGCCTTTCCTTCCAGTTCTCTGCTGCCAATGACTGGAACGAATTGCATAAATCACTGAAGTCAGAGACTTTTATCTCCCTCACTAACTTTAAGCGTCAGCACAGCCCATCCAACCAACTATCTGCCTCATATTTTAGTTTTTCTGCTCTTTTGCACAACAGTATTTCTACCTGCACATCCTCATCTGCACATACAGTTGAAGTCGGAAGTTTACATACACTTTGGTTGGAGTCATTAAAACTTGTTTTTCAACTACTCCACAAATTTCTTGTTAACAAACTATAGTTTTGGCAAGTCGGTTTGGACATCTACTTTGTGCATGACATTTTTCCAACAATTGTTTACAGAAAGATTATTTCACTTATAATTCCCTGTATCAAAATTCCAGTGGGCCAGAAGTTTACAAACACTAAGTTGACTGTGCCTTTAAACAGTGTGGAAAATTCCAGAAAATGATGTC
Source organism: Oncorhynchus clarkii lewisi (assembly GCF_045791955.1). Lineage (NCBI taxonomy): Eukaryota > Metazoa > Chordata > Actinopteri > Salmoniformes > Salmonidae > Oncorhynchus > Oncorhynchus clarkii. The sequence continues at coordinate 23,346,936 of NC_092178.1, forward strand.
ATGGCTTTAGAAGCTTCTGATAGGCTATTTGACATCATTTGAGTCAATTGAGGTGTACCTGTGGATGTATTTCAAGGCCTACCGTCAAACTCTTTGCTTGACATGGGAAAATCAAAAGAAACCAGCCAAGACCTCAGAAAAAAAATTGTAGACCTCCACAAGTCTGATTCATCTTTGGGAGCAATTTCCAAATGCCTGGAGGTACCACGTTCATCTGTACAAACAAAAGTACACAAGTATAAACACCATGGGACCACGCAGCTGTCATACCGCTCAGGAAGGCAACACGTTCTGTCTCCTAGAGATGAATGTACTTTAAATGTTTTATTAAAATATTTTTACCCCCTTTTTTCTCCCCAATTTCGTGGTATCCAATTGTTACAGTCTTGTCTCATCGCTGCAACTCCCGGACTCGGAGAGGCGAAGGTCGAGAGCCATGCGTCCTCCAAAATACAGCCCAACTGCTTCTTGACACAATGCCCATCCAACCTGGAAGCCCAATGTGTCGGAGGAAACACTGTACACCTGGCGACCTGGTCAGCGTGCACTGCGCGCGGCCTGCCACAGGAGTCACTAGTGCACAATGAGACAAGGATATCCCTGCCAGTCAAACCCTCCCTAACCCGGACGATGCCTGGCCAATTGTGCACCACCCCATGGGCCTCCCTGTCGCGGCTGGCTGCGACAGAGCCTGGGCTTGAACCCAGAATCGCTGGTGGCACAGCTAGCACTGCGATACAGTTCCTTAGACCACTGCACCACCTGGGAGGCAGAGATTAATGTACTTTGATGTGAAAAGTGCAAATCAATCCCAGAGCAACAGCAAAGGACCTTGTGAAGATACTGGAAGAAAAAGGTTCTTAAGTATCTATATCCACAGCAAATTGAGTCCGGGCTTTGACTAGACCATTCTAAGACCTTTAAACGTTTCCCCTTAAACCAGTCGAGTGCTGCTTTAGCAGTATGCTTAGGGTCATTGTCCTCCTGGAAGGTGAACCTCCCTCCCAGTCTCAAATCTCTGGAAGACTGAAACAGGTTTCCCTCAAGAATTTCCCTGTAAAAAGCTCAATTTTAGTCTCATCTGACCAGAGTACCTTCTTCCATATGTTTGAGGAGTCTCCCACATGCCTTTTGGTGAACACCAAACATGTTTGCTTATTTTTTTCTGACCACTCTTCCGTAAAGCCCAGTTCTTTGGAGTGTAAGGCTTAAAGTGGTCTTATGGACAGATTCTTCAATCTCTGCTGTGGAGCTTTGCAGCTCCTTCAGGGTTATCTTTGGTCTCTTTGTTGCCTCTATGATTAATGCCCCCCCTTGCCTGGTTCGTGACTTTTGGTGGGCAGCCCTCTCTTGGCAGGTTTGTTGTGGTTCCATATTCTTTCCATTTTTTAATCATGGATGTAATTGTGCTCCGTGGGATGTTCAAAGTTTCAGATTTTTTTTTAGAACCCAACCCTGATCTGTACTTCTCCACAACTTTGTCCCTGACTTGTTTTGGAGAGCTCCTTGGTCTTCATAGTGACACTTGCTTGGTGGTGCACCTTGCTGAGTGGTGTTGCAGACTGTGGGGCCTTTCAGAACAGGTGTATATATACTGAGATCATGTGACAGATCATGTGAAGGTAATTGGTTGCACCAGATCTTATTTAGAGGCTTCATAGTAAAGGGGGTGAACACATATGCACGCACCCCTTTTCCGTTTTTTATTTGTTTGAATTTTTTGAAACAAGTAATTGTTTTAATTTCACTTCACCAATTTGGACTATTTTTAAATCCAAATAAAAATCCATTTAAATTACAGATTGTGTAACGCTCATCGTATGAAGTAGACCAAGGTGCAGCGTGGTATGTGTTCGTGATTCTTTATTTTCTCAGACCACTAAACAAAACAACAAAAGAATAACGAACGTCACGTTCTGTAGGCTTTACAGAGCTAACAAAAAACAACATTCCACAACCTAAGGTGGCAAAACAGGCTGCCTAAGTATGATTCCCAATCAGAGACAACGATAGACAGCTGTCCCTGATTGAGAACCATACCCGGCCAAAACATAGAAACACAAAACATATAATGCCCTCCCCACATCACACCCTGACCGAACCAAATAGAGAAATAAAACGGCTCTCTAAGGTCAGGGCGTGACAGGTTATAATGCAACAAAATAGGAAAAACGCCAAGGGGGTGAATACTTTTGCAAGGCTCTGTAAATACGCAATTTAGACCGTGGATGAGCTAATGCCTTGTGTCAAAGGATATCATCATAGGAAGACAGATTGACAGGAGATCCTCATTTGATATCATCATACATATACAGTAAAGGCATGCAGAAATAGTTGTATGCTACGTAAAACAGGTGGAGAAGTGTAATGGTTTGTTGATGGTCTTGTCTAAGACAATAAACCTGCAACAAATCCACTCAGACAGTGTGAAAAGCTTTGTTCAGTGGCTGGGTTGTGAATGTTTTATTTGATATGACCATAATTCTGATGAAAGCCACAGTGATGGTTTTTGTATGAGCCAATCAACCACTTAACCTTCTCCAGTACCTCTGGCATGAGAGGTACACCGCCACCATAACAAGTGGTTTTGGATTAGATAAGGACTTCCTCAACCGGCAGTCCTAGTATGCACCCCAAATGGCACCCTAATGGGCCCTGGTCATAAGTAGTGCACTATGTAGTGAATAGCATTCCATTTGGGTTGCAGACCCAGTCCCAATTAGGCTCTGCAGTGAGTGTTCATTTTGTCTCAATGAAACTGAACCTTGCTCAAAGGGTGAAGTAGAGTGTCAAAGGGGACCAATTTAACCGTAGAGGGGTATCGTTTGTCATATCTACCTCCTGGCTAGTCCTCTGAGGTTTCAGGAAGGATTACCTCTTCTGTGATACTATGACACTGTAATGTTTAGGAAATTAAAGGCGATACAATACAGTAAAAAAACACTTCCCTCCCTATATAATATAATACCTAATTGCTGCTCTTTGTGAGTCTGCATAAACTCACCAGATTACCAATTTCCCTTTGTCTCATGTTTGGCACTTAACTGAAATAACAACAAGGGAAAAAATCTGTATGGTTGAGATATTATTGCCTAAGGAATTACAATGTCTAGTTACGAAAGACTGTGAGTGGTCTTGTGTGTGGCTCAGTTGGCACTAGCCTTGTCAAGGTTGGGGGTTCAATTCCTGGCGGGATCACATACACATACTTAAAATGGCATGCATATATACAATATCAGTCGGAAGTTTGGACTCACCTACTCATTCAAGGGTTTTCTTTATTTTTACTATTTTCTACATTGTAGAATAATAGCGAATTCATCAAAACTATACCTCTACCTTGTCACAACAGAACTGATTGGCTCAAATGCATTAAGAAGGCTGAGAAGGAAAGAAATTCCACAAATTCACTTTTAAAAGGCACACCTATTAACTGAAATGCGTCCAAAAAAAGTACCGTACAGTATATACATTACCAGTCAAAGGTTTGGACACCTACTCACTCAAGGATTTTTCTTTCTTTTTACTATTTTCTACATTGTAGAATAATAGTGAAGACATCAAAACTATGAAATAACACATATGGAATCATGTAGTCATCAAAAAGTGTTTTATATTTATATTTGAGATTCTTCAAAGTAGCCACCCTAGGCCTTAATGGCAACTTTGCACACTCTTGGAATTCTCTTAACCAGCTTCATGAGATTAGTCACCTGGAATGCATTTTATTTAACAGGTGTACCTTGTTAATTTGTGGAATTTCTTTCCATCTTAAAGCGTTTGAGCCAATCCGTTGTGTTGTGACAAGGTAGGGATGGTATACAGAAGATAGCCCTATTTGGTAAATTACCAAGTCCGTATTATGTCAAGAACAGCTCAAACAAGCAAAGTGAAACGACAGTCCATCATTACTTCAGGACATGAAGGTCAGTCAATATGGAAAATGTCAAGAACTTTGAAAGTTTCTTCAAGTGCAGTCACAAAAACCATCAAGTGCAATGATGAAACTGGCTCTCATGAGGACCGCCACAGGAATGGAAGACCCAGAGTTACCTCTGCTGCAGACGATAAGTTACCAGTCTCCGAAATTGCAGCCCAAATAAATGCTTCACAAAGTTCAGACACGTCTCAATGTTAACTGTTCAGAGGAGACTGCGTAAATCAGGCCTTCATGGTCAAATTGCTGCAAAGAAACCACTACTAAAGGACACCAATAAGAAGAAGAGACTTGCTTGGGACAAGAAACACGAACAATGGACATTAGACTGGTGGAAATCTGTCCTTGGTTTGAGGAGTCCAAATTTGTGATTTTTGATTCCAACTGCTGTGTTTTTGTGAGATGCAGAGTAGGTGAACGGATGATCTCCGCATGTGTAGTTCCCACTGTGAAGCATGGAGGAGGAGATGTGATGGTGTAGGGGTGCTTTGCTGGTAACACTGTCAGTGATTTTACTTAGAATCCAAGGCACACTTAACCAGTATGGCTACCACAGCATTCTGCAGCAATACGCCATCCCATCTGGTTTACGCTTAGTGGGACTATCATTTGTTTTTCAACAGGACAATGACTCAACACACCTCCAGGCTGTGTCAGGGCTATTTGACCAAGAAGAATAGTGATGGAGTGCTGCATCGCATGACCTGGCCTCCACAATCACCCGATCTCAACCCAATTGAGATGGTTTGGGATGAGTTGGACCGCAGAATGAACAAAAAGCAGCCAACAAGTGCTCAGTATATGTGGGAAGTCCTTCAAGACTGTTGGAAAAGCATTCCAGGTGAAGCTTATTGAGAGAATGCCAAGAGTGTGCAAAGCTGTCAAAGACAAAGGGTGGCTACTTTGAAGAATCACAAATATAAAATGTGTTTTTATTTGTTTAACACTTTTTTGGTTACTACATGATTTCATATGTGTTATTTCATAGTTTTGATGTCTTCATTGTTATCCTCTACTGGATCGGTGTCCCGATACTGGCACGGTTGTTGCTAACGTGCGCTAATGTGACTGGAATGACGTTGTAAGTAACATCCAACCAGGACATAGACATTTTTTTATATCTGCAGAAAGCTTACATTCGTGTTAATCTAACTGCACTGTCCAATTTACAGTAGCTATTTCAGTAAAAAAAAGACCATGCTATTGTTTGAGGAGAGGGCACAACCACAAAATACTTTTATCACGGTTTGATACATTCACCTCTGAAGGTAAATAATGTACTTACATTCAGTAATCTTGCTCTGATTTGTCATCCTGAGGGTCTCAGAGCTAAAAACGTAGCATAGTTTTGTTTGATACATCTATTTTTATATTAAAATGTAGGAGCTGGGTTCTACAGTTTGAACCCCTGCTGGTTCTGTATGCTTTGTATGTTCTCTATAGTTATGTACTTGAAAATGTATCAATTGTCCAGTTCGGCACATTTGGGCAGACATGATTCAAAATGTTGTGCATAATGTAATGCTTCACTGGATCAGTCGGAAACGTTGCACACACACTGCTGCCATCTGTTGGTCAAAATCGAAATTGTGCCTAAACTCCTATGTGATTTTTATGGCCTTTCTCTTGCATTTCAAAGATGAGGAACAAATGTTTTTTGAAAATGAGAGTATTTACATGCCATCATTCATTTATTATACAGTAGTGATAAGCAAAATGCCAAACACTGAGGGTGGAAATTAATATGAGGAATTAGCAACTAATAACATAAGGTTGAAACGTATTTGGGGCCAGTTTCCTGGACACAGATTAAGCTTATTCCTGGACCAAAAAGCACTTTCAATTAAGATTTTCCATATACTTTTTATTTCAGTGGGAGGTTTAATCTGAGTCTGGGAAACCATCCCTTGATGTTTCGTTTCAGACAGAGAGCTTGTCCCCGAAGACAATACCTTGAATTACCATAAATTGATGCCCCTGAAGATCACTTTCAATGGCTCTGACTTTATGAACTTAAGATTAGTCTTGTCCCTAGGAGAATTATTAAGTCTAGGTCCAACCAGCACTGTTGGCATGGCTGATGCTAAGCAATATGCAGAGACAGATAAGGAATCATTGCCAGCTCCCTCCCATCAGACACCAGGAGGAAATGAAAACACATCACAATCAGGCAGTGTTTTAGCTGGCTCACGGTCTGTTTTAACTGGCTCAGTCTGGTCTGGTCTCTGTATGAGTTGTAGTGCTACAAGCCTGGTGCTCACTGGATAGCAAGGTGTGTATTCAAATGTGATTTTCTCCTGTTTTGCCTGGCATAAACACAGTAGCCTACTTTTATATAATCCATATAAAATACAGTTAGCTATCTGATCATTTCAGATAGGCCTAGTTTGGTTAAGTTAATTATTTGGCTGTACAGTGCATTCGGAAAGTATTCAGACCCCTTGACTTTTTCCACATTTTGCTATATTACAGCCTTATTCTAAAATTGATTAAAAAGTTTTTTCCCCTAATCAATCTACACACAATACCCCATGTTGACAAAGCAAAAACAGATTTTATAAAATGTATGCAAATGTATACAAATAAAAAAGGAAATATCCCGTTTACTTAAGTATTCAGACCCTTTACTCAGTACTTTGTTGAAGCACCTTTGGCAGCGATACAGCCTTGAGTCTTCTTGGGTATGACGCCACAAGCTTGGCACACCTGTATTTGGGGAGTGTCTCCCATTCTTCTCTGCAGAACCTCTCAAGCTCTGTCAGGTTGGATAGGGAGTGTCGCTACAGAGCTAATTTCAGGTCTCTCCAGAGATGTTTGATCGGGTTCAAGTCCGGGCTCTGGCTGGGCCACTCAAGGACATTGAGAGACTTGTCCCAAAGCCACTCCTGAGTTGTTTTGGCTGTGTGCTTAGGGTTGTCCAGTTGAAAGGTGAACCTTTGCCCTCGTCTGACGTCCTGGGCTCGCTGGAGCAGGTTTTCATCAAGGATCTCTCTGTACTTTGCTCCGTTAATCTTTTCCTCCATCCTGACTAGTCTCCTAGTCCCTGCCGCTGAAAAACATCTCCACAGCATGATGCTGCCACCACCTTGCTTTGCCGTAGGGGTGGTGCCAGGTTTCCTCCAGACGTGACGCTTGGCATTCAGGCCAAGAAGTTAAATCTTGGTTTCATCAGACCAGAGAATCTTGTTTCTCATGGTCTGGGAGTCTTTAGGTGTCTTTTGGCAAACTCCAAGCAATGTGCCTTTTACTGAGGAGTGGCTTCTGTCTGGCCACTCTACCATAAAGGCCTGATTGGTGGAGTGCTGCAGAGATGGTTGTCCTTCTGGAATGTTCTCCCATCTCCACAGAGGAACTCTGGAGCTCTGTCAGAGTTACCATTGTGTTCTGGTTCACCTTCATGATCATGGCCCTTTTACCCAGATTGCTCAGTTTGGCCGGGCTGCCAGCTCTAGCAAGAGTCTTGGTTCTTCCATTTAAGAATGATGGAGGACACTGCGTTCTTGGGGACCTTCAATGCGGCATCATTTATTTGGTACCCTTCCCCAGATCTGTGCTTCGACACAATCCAGTCTCAGTCTCAGTTTACAATCCAGTCTCAGTTTATTTCTGTATCTTGCGTTTTGAAAATGCATCACCGTTTATTGCGGTAATGAAAGGCTACAGGGATTGTGTTTGTGTCTGCGCACTATGAACCACTTCTGTTTGGGGGTAGAGGGTCAAAACATGTGAGAACCACTGAGCTAGAGACCAGATTGCTGATTTGCTGTACAGCTAAATATAGGATCGGTTGCGGAGCAAACATCAAATTGTAAAGAGAGAGGATTACCATAAATACATTGGTGATCAAAAATTGGTGATCAAGAATATGAACAGTTTACTTTGCAAACTCACCAGCGAAGGGGCATCATTTTGGTATGTCAAAATAGCTTGAAATGTATTATTTACTTATGAAGGTTGATTTTGGAATTTGTTGTTCAAATTAATTATTACATAACCAAAATGTGTTGTAGACAAAATAATGAAAAGGGCTGTCTGGTAGCCTCAATAAATAGACAAAGTCATTGCATGTATAGATTTGTATTTTTACTTGAGACTTGCAGTAATTTCCAATGTTCATGTAGTCATGCATTGATGGCCGTGTTAGACAAAGTGCAAGTTAGGATTCAACTTAAGGGAACGGGTACCTAACCCAACCTCTCTGGTACTTCTCTATCTTTTAAAGTCCTTCTTTTAATTTCTCTAAGTTCACATCTTAGACAGATGTTATGGTGCACTCTTCAATAATATTTCAAACCCTCTGATGCTGGTCCTTGGAGACATATATGTCTGAGAAATGTCCATGTGTACATTCATTTTACCTGACTCTGTCATACTGTGGCGTGAGAGTAGGGGGTGTGGCTGGGAGAATGGGGGTGGGGGTGTGGCTGGGAGAGTGGGGGTATAGCTGGGAGAGTGGGGGTGTGGCTGGGAGAGTGGGAAAGAGAAACATGTTGTTTAGCTAAAACGTGAACAAGTGATTGATACAATAGCTGGGAGAATGGGGGTATGGCTGGGAGAGTGGGGGTGTGGCTGGGAGAGTGGGGGTGTGGCTGGGAGAGTGGGGGTGTGGCTGGTCAGGGGACAGCTGGGTGGAAGTGGTTCATAGGGAGAGATTGTAGGGGTTGGGGGGTGTTGGCAGAGAACATGAAGTATGACTCTGGGTGTACCTTAGGTATAAAAATAGATCTAATTTAAGGATCTAATTTTAGTCTGTGACAGTTTATAATTCAGAAGAGAATTCAGAACAGTCGGGCATCCATCCTATCCCAGCCTTAAATACAGACGGATGGAGGGATGGAGGGAGGGAGGGAGGGAGGGAGGAAGCCGGGAGACATTGAACAGATGTAGCCGTGGTGTCGAGGGGAAGAAAGAAGCGAGTAATTGTTTTGAGACAGACAGGAGCACTCATGTATGGCAGGCAGCGTTTGTTCATCTGTGCTTTTAGCGAAACGTTGACAAGAGGCCTCTAGTCTCAACTTCAAACACTATTTCCCTTTGTTTCAATTTAGCCATGATTGGCTCCTCATCAGTGTGTGTGTTTGTCTGTATGTGTGTCTGTGTTTTCTGAACATGCCTTATTCATGATCTGTCGTACTTTGCATTTAAAGATAGAATCCGCAGTACAGTGCCATGGGCCGCCCCACCACCCTTGTAATTGTTTTTGTTGCCGAGCAGAAAAACGTTGTGAGCAGAGAAACGTCGTGCAGAATGGTAAAAACATTGAAGTACATATTGTGCTCTTCTATCGCTCGTGCAATGATGTCAGAGGCGGGAAAACTGTGTTCGTTGTTTGCAGTAACTTCTTTGTTGTTGTAATATTGCAAACAGACTTGGCTGTTTCACCATTAAGGATTCCAGCTTTAAAGACAAATGCAAATAAACATACTGAAGCTCATTATTCAAAGAGAAACATGTTGTTTAGCTAAAACGTGAACAAGTGATTGATACAATGTTATCAGCGCATGGCAAATGTCCCTCTGTAAAGTGTATTGAAAACTTCTGACAATAAACTTTAAATAAAGTTGACTGGACTTCACAGGCATATGGGTGTCCCTCTCTACTCCTGATGCTAAGTATTGGGTAGAAGGCTACAACAATCATCATGACCATCCAAAGTTAAATTCAAATAAATCACGAGTGTCCATATTTCCTTTATTTCCTTTTATGACATGCCTTTACAACGTGTGGATGGTTGTATCAGTGCTTGGTCTTCAGTTTTATCACAAAGCATCAGACAATGTTTTGTCCGTCTCAAAAACGAAAAAGAAAATGGACAGGCAGAGAAGACAATAACCACATTCTCTCTGTTTTATGCTACTTTCACGTTTTTTCTTCTTTATTTAGATGGTAGGAAACTAGGATATCAACGTCCATTTCATTTCTATCAGCTCTTTCAAAGACAAACCATACAGCGTTAATGTCTCCTTTGTGTTGGTTCTGTATACACTATGCTGGACATGAGAGGAATATTAAACACAGAAACCTTTGACTGTGAAACGCAGTGCTTTTTTCATTCATGTCCAGAAAACAACTCTGAATGTGAAATTATTTGGTTAAAATGAGAAACAGAAAATATGAGAGAAGTTTTTCAGGCACTTAATTAAATATTCTTCCAGAGTCCTTGGCTTGGCTACACTGTGCTTTTTTAATTTGCGGTATGGGTACATGCATTGAAGTCTCCTCTCCTAAACCCATTACAAATACATGAGACATGAACTCATGGCCTCTGCTCTGCAGGACAAGACAGTGCAAAAGGCTGTACAGTAGCACAACATTAAAATACAACAATTTATTAAATGGATTTCAAATTCCTTCTCGCACACAACAACAATGTACCTATTTACATTTAGTTTGATAAATGTGTGTTGTGAGTAGGCCTACTTGTCTATCAACCTGTTGTAACTAAAACCTGTTGTAACTACAACCTGCTGTAACTACACCCTGTTTTAACGACTTGTTGTAACTACAGCCTGCTGTAACTACAACCTACTGTAAATACAACCTGTTGTAACTACTACCTATTGTTACTACTACCTGTTGTAACTACAACCTGCTGTAACTACACCCTGTTTTAATGACTTGTTGTAACTACAACCTGTTGTAACTACAACCTACTGTAACTACACCCTGTTTTAACGACTTGTTGTAACTACTACCTGTTGTTACTACTACCTATTGTTACTACTACCTGTTGTAACTACAACCTGCTGTAACTACACCCTGTTTTAATGACTTGTTGTAACTACAAACTGCTGTAACTACAACCTGTTGTAACTACAACCTGTTGTAACAACCTGTTGTAACTACTACCTGTTGTTACTACTACCTATTGTAACAACCTGTTGTAACTACTACCTGTTGTAATGACTTGTTGTAACTACAACCTGCTGTAACTACAACCTGTTGTAACTACCACCTGTTATAACAACCTGTTATAACTACTACCTGTTGTAATGACTTGTTGTAACTACAGCCTGCTGTAACTACAACCTGTTGTAACAACCTGTTGTAACTACTACCTGTTGCTACTACTACCTCTTGTAACAACCTGTTGTAACTACAACCTGCTGTAACTACAACCTGTTGTAACAACCTGTTGTAACTACTACCTATTGTAACAACCTGTTGTAACTACTACCTGTTATAACAACCTGTTATAACTACTACCTGTTGTAATGACTTGTTGCAACTACAACCTGTTGTAACTACAACCTGTTGTAACAACCTGTTGTAACTACTACCTGTTATAACTACTACCTGTTGTAATGACTTGTTGTAACTACAACCTGTTGTAACTACAACCTGTTGTAACAACTTGTTGTAACTACTACCTGTTGTTACTACTACCTATTGTAACAACCTGTTGTAACTACTACCTGTTGTAATAACTTGTTGTAACTACAACCTGCTGTAACTACAACCTGTTGTAACTACTACCTGTTATAACAACCTGTTATAACTACTACCTGTTGTAATGACTTGTTGTAACTACAACCTGTTGTAACTACAACCTGTTGTAACAACCTGTTGTAACTACAACCTGTTGTAACAACCTGTTGTAACTACTACCTGTTGTAACGACTTGTTGTAACTACAACCTGCTGTAACTACAACCTGTTGTAACAACCTGTTGTAACTACTACCTGTTGCTACTACTACCTCTTGTAACAACCTGTTGTAACTACAACCTGCTGTAACTACAACCTGTTGTAACAACCTGTTGTAACTACTACCTATTGTAACAACCTGTTGTAACTACTACCTGTTGTAACGACTTGTTGTAACTACAACCTGTTGTAACTACAACCTGCTGTAACTACAACCTGTTGTAACTACTACCTGTTGTAACGACTTGTTGTAACTACAACCTGCTGTAACTACAACCTGTTGTAACTACTACCTGTTGCTACTACTACCTGTTGTAACAATATGTTGTAATTACAACCTGCTGTAACTACAACCTGTTGTAAGAACCTGTTGTAACTACTACCTGTTGTAACAACCTGTTGTAACTATTACCTGTTGTAACGACTTGTTGTAACTACTACCTGTTGTAACTACAACCTGTTGTAACAACCTGTTGTAACTACAACCTCTTGTAACAACCTGTTGTAAGTACTACCTGTTGTAACAACCTGTTGTAACTACTACCTGTTGTAACGACTTGTTGTAACTTCAACCTGTTTTAACAACCTGTTGTAACTACTACCTATTGTAACTACTACATGTTGTAACTAAACCTGTTGTAACTACTACCTGTTGTAACAACCTGTTGTAACAACCTGTTGTAACTACTAACTATTGTAACTACTACCTGTTGTAACTCTGTTGTAACTACTACCTGTTGTATCAACCTGTTGTAACTACAACCTGTTGTAACTACTCCCTGTTGTAACAACCTGTGCTCATCATATCATCAAATCCTTCCAAATGAACTGGCCACCTTGCAGCACTGGGGGGAAAATCTAAACTGTGTAAACATTCCTTGTACATAATACATCATTTTTTAACCACATTGAATATGGATAGAAGCTTTTACTTTTTTCATTCTCTCACTCTCCTGCCCATATCGCTCCTTCACCCACTTACCTATCCTCTCCTTCTCTCTCTCACTTTCTATCCCTCTCTGCCCTGCCCTGCCCTCCCCTCCCCTCTCTCTCCATCTTTCTCTCTATGGGATGTTTTAGTGAACCCATGTCACTGTGATGCAAGTGAAAGCCATTTAAACGAATGACAGCTGTAATTTTCTCGTCTCACATTGCTGGGGATAGAACTCTACACACAGTGTTATTAAAGGCAAGGTAAATGATGCATGCATCTATCTGCATTCTGAACGCAGCATGGGGGCTGAACAGAAAGGGGATGTTTGTGTTGAAATTATTACAGTCTTCCCATCGACAGGTTTGTGACGCTGTGGGTGTGTAACAAATTGTACCCTATTCTCTACATAGTGCATTACTTTCCACCAGGGTCCATAGGGCTATATGTAGGGAATAGGGTCCCATTTGGGACACTGAGTATTTCTCCACTTTGGCTGAGAAAGGAATCTATGTGTGAAACACATTTCTATGAATATGAATATGTATTCTATTTCAGGAAGCATAGACTGAGTCATTAGAAATCTTAGCAAATGAGTTTTGTGGAAAAGCCAAATGCACAGTATTGTTTTTGGGTGTTGTTGTGTATGTGTTGTGTTAACATGTAACACAAAACGCTTGTTGGTTCTCAGGACTTGAGAACTTGGACACTACTAGGGTACTGGTAAATCACATGACACACATACTAATCACTTGAATCTACCGACTCTTTTGGGAGTCATTTGATTCGATATCTACCCCAAACCATTGTGCTACGTTATCTGACCATCACAAATCTACTAAGATGCAATGAATCAACTTTGTCATTTCAAGACAACAAGAACATATAGTACAGGGACTTGACAAAATTAAGGAAGAAATGTTTAGTATTTTTACAGCACATCAGTCGTTTTTCAACATTGGTGATGTCATGATCATTTTAACAAATCATTGATTCTAATTATTTCACATTTGGAAAGTAAAGGTAAGTTTCATGATTGATGTTTGGGGCCTGTTATTTACTCAAATTAAATTAAACAAAGTATGCAGTTGGATGCACAAGCACAGAACACCCTCTAGATCAAAGGCCTGTTATCATTACCTTACAAAAATGTTGTCCAAAAACCATTTCTCCAGATTTTACTCTAAAAAAATACTTATCAACCTATCAAAATGTAAACCTGAGATTCAGATTTTCAAAACAATCTCAGAACAGATCTCAATGAAGCCATCTGTGGTACCCCCATAGACTTTACCCTTCTGTTAATGTGATCTGAACTAACTGCTGTTGTCTATGCACATGTACACTGTGCATTCCAAAATGCTTGTCTTTAGATTGACGTCTACAGACAAACACTAACGTTTAAGCATTTCTCCTCTTTAAAAATTGGGCTTTCTCAGTGTTTACCTTTGTAATTAACACATATTGGGTGTGAAGCTTCAAATGCAAGGATCCAGGTTTAATCTATCATGATTTCTTTTGAGTACATCAAAAAAACATTTCACAACAGAAGACGTTACATCCATCTTGAAATATGGTTCCTATATCTCCGGGTTTAGTTCTGAACTTCTGCTGTTCATGCATAGAATTAGAATCAATTAGTCATTCTAATTCTAGAACTAATTAGGCAATCTAATTATATTGTATACAGTCAGTTCTCACTATAGTGATGTCAGTTCTCACTACAGGGATGTCACACTGGAGTACTGATGTCCTATAGTGTCTAGTAGTCATGATGTCCTGTTACACCACAGTACTGATGTCCTCCACCTCGTTGGGCTTCACAGGCTTGCTGGGCAGCGACTTAAGGTACTCCAAGTGTCGCCGGGCATCCTCCTGGTTCTGCCGTACGTAATACACCACGTAGGAGATGACCATGGCGAACCAGCCGAACATCGTCACCAGCATTGCGTAGTCCGTGGTCCTCTTGGCCAGGTTACACAGGTCTGTGTCCACCGCCAGGAAATGGCGTCCCTCCTGCTCCTGGAGCTCGGAGCTCCGGCAGAGGACGCGTGCAGCCGCCTCGTGGTTGTGGGCCATGCCGCCCAGTGCCTGCTGCAGGGTGCAGTCACAGTGCCAGGGGTTGTCATCCACCAGGACCCGCGCTTTGAGCCGGGCGAATGCATCCTTGTGCACGCTAGTGATGCGGTTGTGTGAGAGGTCGAGGACCTGCAGTGTGGCCTCCACGCCACTGAAGGCACCCTCCTCCAGCGTCTCCACAGCGTTGTGGGACAGGTTGAGCTCCCGCAGCAGCCTCAGGCCCCGGAAGGCATGGTCGGGGACGGCCATGATCTGGTTGTGGTCGAGGCGGAGCACGGCGGTGTCTGGAGGCAGGTCCGGGGGGATCTCTTTGAGCCGGGACCCGGTACAGGTGACATTGAGGCCAAGGAAGAGCCCCAGGGGCCCCGGGCCGAGGTGGAGGCTCGGGTCGGGTCGGGCCCGCTGGCAGACGCAGCCCTTGGGACACATGGAGGCGGAGGGGAAGCACAGGGCCATGAGGACCAGGCTCTGGAGGAGCAGGCACATGGGGATGGAGCGGGACAGCCACAGGTCCAGGGGAGTCATACTGGTGGGGACCACCAGCCCTCAGCATCCCGCCAAGGGACAGGGACACCTCACCACTGGACCGGCCCAAGGACCAACAGACCGGCCACGGCTCATACCAAACACTCCATACTGGAGACTGATGAGCCTCCACCAACACACTCCTGGTCTGTTCAGGTCTAGCAGGACCTGCCACCAGTTGAACTCATGCTGAAATAAAAACAGATAGAAGCATTAAAAAATATAAAACTGCTTAATGAAGGACTATACGTATTTTGAACAACTTTTTTAGTGTGGACCTTTTGGTTTTTGCTGTAGTCAAAAAGACAAAACAGGAGCACCACGGTGTATAAATGAAAATAACCATTGATTTACTCTGTTGTATACACATCATCATAATTTCACTGTTATTGATAGAAACAACATTGCACTACTTGTTCTATTTATGACGTGCTGACCTGTTGCACCCTCAATAACCACTGTGACTATTATTTGACCCTGTTGGTCATCTATAAATGTTTGAACATATTGAAGAACAATCTGGCCTTAATGGCAATTTATTGGCCAGAAGATAATCTTATAATCTCCACCCGGCAAAGCCAGAAGAGGACTGGCCACCCCTCAGAGCCTGGTAACTCTCTAGATTTCTTCCTAGGTTCCTGCCTTTCTAGGGAGGAATTCCTACATCTGCATTTCTTGCTCTCTGGGATTTTAGGCTCTGTTTCTGTATAAGCACTTTGTGACAACTGCTGATGTAAAAAGGACTTTATAAATACATTTGATTGATTAAGCTAGGTTAGAAGAATTACTGTCCTTAAAAGAACACATTCTTTACTGAGACATGGCAATAAGGATAGACCTGTGAATCAAACACTAGCCAGCTACAAACTATTTTTATTTAACCAGGCAAGCTAGTTAAGAGCAAATTCTTATTTACAATGAGAGCCTAGGAACAGTGGGTTAACTGCCATGTTCCGGGGCAGAATGACAGATTTTTACCTTGTCAGAACGGGGATTTGATCTAGCAACCTTTTAGTTACTGGCCCAACGCTCTAACCACTAGGCTCTAACCACTAGGCTCTAACCACTAGACTCTAACCACTAGACTCTAACCACTAGACTCTAACCACTAGACTCTAACCACTAGACCCACTAGACTCTAACCACTAGACTCTAACCACTAGACTCTAACCACTAGGTTCTAACCACTAGACTCTAACCACTAGACCCACTAGACTCTAACCACTAGACCCACTAGACTCTAACAACTAGACTCTAACCACTAGACCCACTAGACTCTAACCACTAGGCTACAACTATGTTGTGTATTTAGTCAATTAACCTCTTACTGCAGTGTGCTGAATCAGGGTCACACAGAGTGTTTCTTGGTAGTCTTAAACAAATCTAATTTGAAACCAAAGTATATACCTCACACACGTGGTTATGGGATTAAAAAAAGAAGGCACCTGCATAATTTCAGATATAGAGTTGAAATATGGTCAATTTTGAGTATGCATCCCAATATTACACTTTATATACATCACAGAAGACTTAAATATAACAAAACCGTTTGACATAGAAACACCGGATTTTCGCCGTTGAATATATATATATATATATATATATATATATATACAATTTTTTAATAATTCTGAAATTCTGAAAAATATGAACATTCCACCCATGAGGCCACTAGCAGGGCAATTTAGTCCTTTGACTGCAGGAAAGAGTTTTAAGAACAGATTCAAATTCACAATGACGATCTGTCAAACATATACATTGCCTGTTGTGACATGTACATTTTATTATCTGTGTAAGAGTAAGAATACGGTAAGTGCACAGTAATGTGAAGTTAGAGCGGACAATGGAATCAATGTTTACTTACGTTCCCAATCATGACATGATCGGTATTGTTAGTAAAAAAAAACATATACCTGCTCTATTGTAAGCTTGCGTACTGTGGATAACAACAACACATTGCCTGCATTCCAAATGGCACCCTATTCTCTATGTGTGCACTACTTTTTTACCAGGTCCCATAGGGAATAGGGTGCCATTTGGGACTCACTATTGTGTGATAGGGACTCACACATTGTGTGATAGGGACTCACACATTGTGTGATAGGGACTCAGCCATTGTGTGATAAGTGCTAAGTACAGTGGAGTGCAGCAGGCTGGTTATATCATGCCCCCCTCATTCTCCCTCTGTCACACTGTGTATTGTCACCTTCTCAAAACAGATCCTTGTCTGCAGAACATCACATGGGGAAGACACAGCACAGGGTGAATGTGTGGAATTCACTTACAGTGCAGGAACTCTACATTAACCCAAGTGTACAATGCAGCTCTATTCAATCATAAAAATGCTATGCACCTTTATTCAGCCATAGCTGTATTTTCCCCATATTGAGAGCCTATATATCCTGTAGTCTGTAAGTTAACTGTACTATGCACTTATTTTCTGTCGTATGACTTTCCCCATATCGAGACCCTACCTATCATGTATATAAACACATACTAACATTTGTCTGTCAGATCTCCCTGAGGTACTGATAAAACACATTCATTACTGAGTTCAAACAGGATAAGATCCTGAAACATGTATCCACTTAGACATACGATCAATTCTGATTATACACAACTTTACTATACTGCCCAGCAGCTTGATGGGAGGAATTGTAGAACGCTCTAGAATACAGTGATTGTTAATGGATATGGGCATCTCCACATATCTGGGGGAAAAAATAGATACTAAAAACTATATAGATAATAATAACCTAGTGTGAGGGAGTGGCCCTATCTCCGTACAGCTTGTGTTGTTCACTAGATCCAATGAGGATGAGAGAGATTTAGAAAGGGAAGAATCTTAGTTGACTGTCTGAGGCCCAGTCTCCCCTGGGAGCACCAGGCACAGCTCAAAGATATGACAGAGAGACAAAAATAGAATAGAATAGAATTTATGTTTATTTATCAATTTCAGGGAGGGAAGCATCTGTGTTGTCTGAGGCCCAGCCTCCCTCAAGTCTGTCTAGGTTCAAACGCCAACTGCCAAAACGTTGAATTGCATGCAGGCATGTCATCCACCATCCGCAAGTAGAAAAATGGCAAAGCAACACAAGTGACAGTTGGTATCCGCGGTGACGAGGGATTTTGAATGCATCATCTTCAGAGGCCCTTGGAGGGGAGAATGTAGGCTATGTGTCACTGGGAGTGTGTGAGCTTTGAGGCCTTTCAAGTCCAATGACTAACTGACTGAAGTCATACCATCATACCCAACAGATATTTCACAGTAATGACCTGACTGAATTCAGCTGATGGCCCTCTTCCGTCTCTGGTCACACTGCAGTGTCAAAAGGTTTTTCACATACAGGTTGAAATGGGAGCCTTTGAAATCTATAATTGGCCAAACGTTAATTGATATGTAAATGTTGTGTGTCCACAGTCCACTAACAACTAGCATATAGCCTCAGCTGCGAGGCTGCAACAATTTCTATTTTTGCCACCACTTCAATTTTCTTTTCACAAATCAAGGACATGATTGCCCTGTCATTAAGATTCAGTGGAACCATTAAAACATTCATACCTTGAATAAAGTCCTTACTTTCTACCTGCAGTCTTTATATGACCATATTGTTTAGCAGTATGGTTTAGACAATTTTGAAACTCTGACCAATTACAGATGTATGATCTTAATTTGGGCCAGCTTGCTACAGCAAGAAAATAATCCTGCAGCAACATGAAATGTGAATTATTATATGGATAATAATTGACATTTCTTGTAGGGGATAGTACATTTTTCGTTAGTGTAAATCAAGTCTGACAGTTTAAAGTCAAAATTACAAACTTTATAACCCTTTTTAAACCTACAAGTTTATACAAGTTTTATACACTACAAGTATGCATTTCCTACTGTGCAGGAAAATTCTCAGCAACAACAGTGATCAAATTAAGATCCTACATCTGTATCATCTCATCAATGTTAACTTGGATTTTTGTGAAGTAAATATCTGTCATATGATTTTAAGGGGTAGATGCCAGAGAGTGGATTGGGGATAGAGAATAATACAACCTTTAACATTACTGTAAAAAGAGCCATCCTTTACAAAAATCTGATTTTCAAATGCAACTAAATTGGTCTGCAATCACAATTTAGCAGGCACTCTAGAAGTGGGATGGGCTCCCAATCAACTACAATCATGCATGGGCTTTGTAAATAGCACTTAGGCTATGTAGTGGTTGCTCAATAATTTTCTCCCCCATGTTTTTTCTCTCCTTGTAAGAGCTTAGCTGTGACTTCCACTGGTGTCAACCAAAGCTTACAGGTAAAGCTAGTTCTTATGACAAATCTCAACATGGCAGTAAGGATCATGAAATAAAGAAAAATAAATACAGCTATAACTCTTTTAGGTTAAGTAATATTGACGCCACCCATTGCAAAACACTGTCAGCCTGGAAGCATTAGCCTGAAGATGAATGAATGGTCAAGAGTTCAATGAAATAGCTCTTTGATATGACCCCACCATAAAGTCAGAGAATAAATCATGTCAATTGTTCCATTACTATGCATTTACAAAACAATTACTAGAATACTATGTAACATCAATGGTGTTACTGTAGTGTTACTACACAGGTGTAAGAGCAACTTGATGTACACCATCATGGTATTAAGAGGCAGAGTGATTAGACAGAGTTGCATTTTTTTTGACACAACCACGACACTATTTTGATCATTTATCATAGGATATGGCCATTCTCTTACTTAAGTTACATGTTCATGTTCCTGTCAAGGCCATATTTATGAAATTCAACAAAGATGTGGGCTGCATCCCAAATGACACCTTATTACATACATAGTGCACTGCTTTTGACCAGAGCCGTAGTGCACTACATAGGGAATAGGGTGCAATTTGGGACATAGCCTTAGATCTACAGTGGACTAGCCTACTATGTTTTCTTGAAGCATACAGCCCCACATCACTTGATACAGTTTGTGTTAATCCAATTAACATTATTATTAAGGGTGAACCATTTATGCAAATAGTCTTGATGCATTGAGGGGTTTCGAATTACCATAGAAATGGACCTGAGCAAATAATAGCCAAGCTATTCCTCAAAGACAATAGTCTGCAAGTGTTATAAATGGCATGGCATTTCCCAAACAAATAAACCATGCCCCATGGTAAAGAATCTGATTTATGAGTAGCCAAGCCTACACAGATTTGTACACTTTTTTTAGGTAGGCCTATAGGTCTAAATGTATGCCTTTTGTTTATCGGTTATATATTATCATTCTGATATTACAAGATGTTATTATATAGTATGAGTTTTTCTATGATATAATGAGTGTGTATCTGCTAAACAATTTTCATATGAACACTAAAGAAAAGGACACCCTGCTGTGTGAGCCTGCTCGTCACCAAGGCGAATTCCTTCCTATAGCGCACTCCTGGGCTCAACCGTCAACGGTTAACCCTGCCCTCGAGCTCCGCGGCCAAATGCGACGTAACCTACTACAGGGTTCCCGGCTTCCCTTTCTGACCAGCGCAGCTGTTGTTTTCTACATGGGAACAACTCACTGCCATGATTAAACTATGTCATTGCGGCATGGATGTAAAGATGACACCCATTGAACTATGTTATGTCCAAGTATTTATCAAGGACATAACAGCAATATTATTGCAGGCATCCTATCATAACATTATTATAACAGAAAAATAACAGTATATTCGACAGTCCAACAATAAACTATATTTGAGTGATCAGAAGAGATGAATGAGGCTGTGAAGCAACAAATTGAATCGTCACATGACAACGTTTAATAATAATATTAATTTAAAACATGGTGGATATTGAAATCATCCCAAAAACGGATATATGA
Source organism: Oncorhynchus clarkii lewisi (assembly GCF_045791955.1). NCBI lineage: Eukaryota > Metazoa > Chordata > Actinopteri > Salmoniformes > Salmonidae > Oncorhynchus > Oncorhynchus clarkii. The sequence goes on from NC_092178.1 coordinate 23,367,911, forward strand.
CTACCCCAACTCATCTATTATTCCTGTTTGTTTCCTTATCTGACTAACAACAACCATCAGACAAGATAAATAAAGGTGGAAAGCCAGCATGAAAATTATTCCATACATACGTGTGTGTGCTGCGCGTGAAACGGAACTGCGGAGCAACAGGCGACATATGTTTCCATTCTCACCTGCAATAAAAACAACCCCTCTCAATTCCATACGTTGACAATTCCATACGGATCGTTCCAACCCAATCTTCCTTCTGTAATTTTTGCCTATCCTCGTCAAAGATGTTCGAATATCCGAAGTTGAAATTCACATTGTTGCAATTGCTTGTTGCTGCTCAGTATTGAACATGAAAGGAATGTGACTGGGCTCGAGCTGGTAAGGGAGGGGTTTGCGAGACAAGAATTGGCCGCGACGGTATTTACCCGGAGCGCGCGCGGGGATGAATGGAATGCACGCGGCAGTCAGACAGAATGTAGGTATTGCCATACTGTCTGTTGGGTTCTTCTGACTAAGTCAATCCACTTGTAATACATCATCAGACATTTTCATTGTATTGTATTCTCGTAAAACTAAATGGAGAGTTGTTAAGTTAAGACAAATTGTAGGTGCATTTCACTGTTAGTCTACACCTTTCAGTGTTGCATTCTTGAATTGTAGCAGATCACATTGGTCCACATTTGAAAATACCCTATACTAAATACGTTTCTGTTACTATGTGTCTGCTCACACAAGTTTCCTACAGGTAGCCTACATAATGTAATCAGGAGCCCACATTTGCCATGTGGCCTACACAGTAAATTCCATGGTAAATGTGGCCTACACAGTAAGTACTATGGTAAATGTGGCCTACGCAGTAAGTACCATTTACCATGGTATTTATGAGTCACATGAAGATGTCACACGGCCACGTGACAGTCAGGGGAATCTGTGTCTATGTAACATGCCCATGGTGGCCACCAGTCTGGCAGTCAAGCAGGATCTCCCTCAATTTCTCACATAACAGACAGGGAAGGAATGGGGACACCCATATACATCATTTCTATGGGAACACCCAACTGTGGTGATGACATGAGGGGCCCTAGAGATTCCCTGGGGGCCAGACACCACGTGACATCAAGTGCTTTCTGAGTTTGGTCATAGCCTGGCCAGGCAACCATGGACACAGTATACAAAGACATTCAGGACTCAGGAGTCTATATTTTGTAATCAGACGTCTCCGATCGCAACCATTCCACCACAAGACTGTGTTAGCCCGCTGAACAAAAGCCTCAACATTAGCCCAGGGAGCTAATGCAAGTCCTCAGATCTCAAGCAAGATTATTCATCACTTCATCATGTGGTTAGTCAAACCACCTCCGCTACACCTTATGTATAATTCTCCAACAGATGTTGATTCGAGATAATTAGCCATCTATTTACATGTAACAGTCCTTTACTCATATTAAGCAGTTAGTGATCAGCTGAGGTATATCAACCACGCACACAACATCCAGCGATGTATTTGAGAGGTTCTAGCTGCTCCGATGATGAGACATTTTCCTTTTCGCCCATAAAAGGTTATGTTTTGTTACGGTTATTTGCATACTGAGTGGCTAATTATTTCCAGCCAATAAGCAGTTATCTGATGGATGATTTAGAGGGGAAAGAATGATGAATTGTTAGTACAATTTATCAGGCCATTAGCCTGTTTGGGTGACCACTGACCACCTAATGCATTCAACCGAAATGTGTCTTCCGCATTTAACCCAACCCCTGTCTATAATTTCTCAATTGCCATGTAAGGCCTACCAATACATTTGCAATGTTTAAGTCTGTCTTCAAGCAATAATTTTCTCAAACCTGTCATTTCATATATATCTGAATGGAATAAATTAATTCAATAAATGATGGCCTGTTTTCCGCTGTCACAGAGATTTTCTGCAATAACCAGCAGCCTCTCAGTTTAACTCTGTTAACCGAACCTGTGGAGTAAAACTTGGAAAACACCAGGACCTGTCCCTTTCAACCCAATACAATCTGATAAAAGTGTATATGTCACCAATTAAAATGATCAAAAATGGCTGTAGTGGGCCTTTAAACACAATCCGATTGTGTTTTTATTGACCTTTGTTTTATCTCAAAGGTAAGGCTATTTGACATAGCACAGACACAGCAGCATCAGGCGGTCGATACAAACACACACACACACACACACGCACACACACACACACACACACACACACACACACACACACACACACACACACACACACACACACACACACACACACACACACACACGCATGCACACCCGCACACCCCCAGTGAAACACACAAAACAGCAAGGGGGCGGCCAGTTGATACGAGAAGATCAAAAGTAGTGCACTATGTATAGGAAACAGGGTGCCATTTTGGACGCACACTTTGATTGTCTCCTAGATGAAGCCCCTCCTCCTAAGGCTTGACAGATTGATGCAGCACACTGTTCCTCCTCCATTTCTAAGGGGCTATAGATTGATGTTACCACTAGGATAAGTATGTTGTTTGTGTGGTGTTGTACAGACAAAGATGAGGTTGAATGGCACTCTAAGGGAAATGGTTGAAAGAGACCCTTACAGTTTTTTTCGATTGCTAAACAACAGTGGACACAACTGGAGTCACATGTGCAAAACTCTAACTACAGTCTGCACAGCAGCAGTTCATGTGGACCAAACTCTAGTTCGTTTTTCATTGCTTGAACACAGTTTTCAAAACTCTACACACTTATCCCATGACTTTAACCACAACCTGCACAACACTGTGGATTTACAGCACTTTGTTCAAATGCTAACACACTGCTGTCAAAACTGTGAACCACACATTCAAAACGGAATAGATTTCAGCCTTGTGCCTTTCAAACACTGCTGATTGCAATTTCAGCTGAAAGGCTAAGCAGGTGTCTTGTTTTAGACTTGTTAGTGAACACACACATATTACAGTATATATAGGTAGAGCTCAGAAAGACTCATTTTGGAAATGGAACAAGGAAGATGGGTTCGTGGAGGGAGAAGGGTGGCAGGGAGAGGGCGGATGCGTGGAGGAAGACAAAGAAGACAAAGAGCTGTTATTTCAGATTAAATAAGGGCTACACTTATAGACCATGTCGTGAACCATAGTCTCTCATTGAGAGAGGCAGGGTTGAGGGTGCAACCCAATCTGCAAAGATCCACAGTGGCATCTGTAATGCAAATTTTCCATCATGCAAACAGGTGAGAGTTACATCCTTACAGTAAATGAAAACATTACAGGAATCTATTTTGTACTGCAATTATAGAATATTTACACAGATATATATTACAGTAAGTTTGACTGTAAAATATATTTTTACAACAGGACCCAAAGGCTGCCCCCAACAGGGGGAAGAGGAAAAATATTTTCAGATGCGCAGGAAAATGCTATTGTTGACATGGTTGTTGTCAACAATGCAATAAAACTGCGGGAGATTCAAGATAGAGTGCTGGCTGATAATGATATATTTGAAAATGTTAATTCTGTCAGCACAACAACTATTGCTCGAGTCCTAAAGAAACACCAAGTTACAATGAAACAGTTATACACTGTACCGTTCGAGAGAAACAGTGAACGGGTAAAAGAGCAAAGATACCAATATGTCCAGGTAAGACGTCTGAGGTTACGTACACAGCTATACAAAATATTTACAGTAAAAAAAAACACTAGCATTTCTACAGTAAAACTGTGCACTTACTGTTTTTCAGAGAGTAATGGAGGTGGAAGCACTGGAAAGACCACATTCATTTGTATTTATCGATGAAGCTGGATTTAACCTTGCCAAAACAAGGAATGTTATAGGTCAAAGGGCCACTGTGGAGGTTCCAGGCCAAAGGGGGGGAAATATCACCATGTGTGCTGCAATGGCCAATGATGGTTTGCTTCTCAACACACCACTCATTGGCCCATACAACACAGAAAGGCTTATAGCTTTCCTAGAACAGCTCTATGCTCAGCTAGTGCCAGCAGAACAGGGGGAGCCAGTAAGAAACCCCCAAGTTTTTGTCATAGTTTGCAATACCGTTGCTTTTCACCACTCTGCAGCTGTCACAGATTGGTTTGCAGCACATCACAGATTTATGGTTTTGTACCTGCCTGCAAATTCACCCTTCCTCAACCCAATAGAGGAGTTTTTCTCTGCCTGGAGGTGGAAAGTGTTTGGTCACCACCCACATGACCAAATGTCTCTTTTGGAAGCCATGCGTGCCGGATGTGATGACACGAGTCCAGAGGACTACCAGGGATGGATAAGGCACTCCAGAAGGTTCTTCCCCAGGTGCATGGCAAGAAAACATTAGATGTGATGTTGAAGAAAACCTGTGGCCTGATGCTAGAGAGAGGCAGGATTAGCCCCTCAATTATTTGTTTGAATTACAGTATGTACTTTTAGTTTCTACCTTTTTTTTCTCATTACTGTAATTCCGTAAATTACTACAGACTATTGAAGCAAACTACTAATTTTAATTTACCTTAAAGAATTGTTATGTTCTAAAAAATTTAATAAATCATGTGAAAGAATGTCACTCTTTTCTTTGAAGAAAATATTACTTTGTATGAAGTCACTGAAATTGTTCAAACTGTAAAGATGAAAAGTTTGTATTTTCTGTATTGGTGTTTGATGCTAGTGTTTTTACTCTCAGTGTGTTCTGAGTGACAGTGTGTGTCATCTCAGTGAGGGTTGTGCATAGTGTTTGGCTGCACTGAGCGTGTTTTGAGCCATGTGTTAAGAGTTGTGTTGCTTGGAATGAGTTTTGCAGGTGATGTGAACTGTTTAGCTCAGGTGACTGTTGGTAGTGCAGACTGTAGTTAGAGTTTTGCACATGTGACTCCAGTTGTGCCCACTGTCGTTTAGCAATCGAAAAAAACTGTAATACAAACACACCCCCATAAAGAAAATGAGAAGTAAAACAGGTTCAGCCCCTGGTTCGACCGTGATATTGCAGAGTTACTCCACCTCAAGAATTGCATTTGGCGAAAGGCTCGGCACACACGCATACTCAGGCTGACTGGCTCTTGTTCATGCAAATGAGAAATAAGTGCACTCAGGCTATCCGGAAGACCAAAGTTAGTTACTTTAAGGAGCAGTTCTCTCGCTGTTGGTCTAACCCCAAGAAGTTCTGGAAAACAGTTAAAGACCTGGAGAATAAACCCTCCTCCTCACAGCTGCCCATGTCCCTTAATGTTGATGATGTGGTTGTTACTGACAAGAAGAACATGGCTGAGCTCTTTAATCACCATTTCATTAAGTCAGGATTCCTATTTGACTCAGCCATGCTTCCTGGCCCGTCCAACATTTCCTCATCTCCCACCCCTTCTAATGTGACTATCCTCGATGCTTCTCCCTCTTTTTCCCCTGCCCTGCTACAAAGTTTCTCCCTGCAGGCAGTCACTGAGTCCAAGGTGCTAAATGAGCTCCTGAAACTTGAACCCCAAAAAATATTTGGGTCAGATGGTTTAGACTCTTTCTTCTTTAAGGTTGCTGCCCCTATCATCACCGAGCCTATCTCCAACCTTTTTAACCTGTCTCTTCTTTCTGGGGAGGTTCCCATTGCTTGGAAGGCAGCCACAGTTCATCCTTTATTTAAAGGGGGATATCAAGCTTATCGTAACTGTTATAGGCCTATTTCTATTTTGCCCTGTTTATCTAAAGTGTTGGAAAAACTTGTCAATAATCAACTGCCTGACTGTTCGGGCGGTGTTCGGCGGTCGACGTCACCGACCTTCTAGCCATCATTGATCCATTTTTCACTTTCCATTGGTTTTGTCTTGTCTTCCTACACACCTGGTTCCAATCCCATCAATTACATGTTGTGCATTTAACCCTCTGTTTCCCCTCATGTCCTTGTCGGAGATTGTTTGTTGTATATAGGTGTTTATTGTATATTCTGGTGTGCGACGGGTTTTGCACCCTCTATTTGTTATTTTGTATACTTTGGTTTTCGGAGGTTTTGATGTTTATTAAACAGCTCCGTTTTTACCTAGTTCATTTTCCTGCGCCTGACTTCCCTGCCACCAGCACGCACCACATTACAGCTAAGGAGTATTGGTGTCTCTGAGGGGTCTTTGGCATGGTTTGCTAACTACCTCTTTCAAAGAGTGCAGTGTATAATGTCCGAAAATCTGCTGTCTCAGCCACTGCCTGTCACCAAGGGAGTTCCCCAAGGCTCGAACCTAGGCCCCACGCTCTTCTCAATTTAGATCAACAACATAGCTCATAGCTTTCTTAGTGTCTAACAAGCTTTCTCTACCCATAACCTTGTTTTGAACACCTCCAAAACAAAGGTCATGTGGTTTGGTAAGAAGAATGCCCCTCTCCCCACAGGTGTGATTACTACCTCTGAGGGTTTAGAGGTAGTCACCTCATACAAGTACTTCGGAGTATGTCTAGACAGTACACTGTCCTTCTCTCAGCACATATCAAAGCTGCAGGCTAAAGTTAAGTCTAGACTCCTCTATCTTAATTGCTCCTCTTTCACTCCAGCTGCCAAACTAACCCTAATTCAGATGACCATCCTACCCATGCTCGATTACGGAGACATCATTTATAGATCGGCAGGTAAAGGTTCTCTCGAGCGGCTAGATGTTCTCTACCAATAAGCCATCAGATTTGCTCCCAAAGCTCCTTTTTGGACACATCACTGCACTCTATACTCCTCTGTAAACTGGTCATCTCTGTATACCCGTCACAAGACCCACTGGTTGATGCTTATTTATAAAACCCTCTTCACCCCCCCCCCCCCCCCCCCCTCTGAGAAATCTACTACAGCCCTCATCCTCCACATACAACACCTGTTCTGCCAGTCACATTCTGTTAAAGGTCCCCAAAGCACACACATCCCTGGGTCGCTCCTCTTTTCAGTTCGCTGCAGCTAGCGACTGGAACGAGCTGTAACAAACACTCAAACTGGACAGTTTTATCTCAATATTTTCATTCAAAGACTCAGTCATGGACACTCTTACTGACAGTTGTGGCTGCTTAGTGTGATATAGTGTTGTCTCCACCTTCTTACCCTTTGTGCTGTTGTCTGTGTCCAATAATGTTTGTACCATGTTTTGTGCTGTTGTCATGTTGTGTTGCTGCCTTGCTATGTTGTTGTCTTAGGTCTCTCTTTATGTAGTGTTGTGTTGTCTTTCTTGTCGTGATGTGTGTTTTGTCCAATATTTCTCTCTATATATATATATATATACACACACATTTTAATCCCAGCCCACGTCCCAGCAGGAGGCCTTTTGGTAGGCCATCATTGTAAATAAGAATTTGTTCTTAACTGACTTGCCTAGTTAAATATAGTTTCAAATAAACACAGAGAGGTATTTGTATCAAGAAAAGCCACAAAGCCCCTAAAAAATCAGTGCATTTTTTTTCCATAAAAAAAATCACAAAAGTTGCGAACTGGGCCTTTAATAGTCCTTTATTAGCAGACCGATATAGCCATTTGTAGCGCGTGCAAAATATCTTCACCGCCACCCCCCCTACACAAGCCTACACAATGTCCTCTATCAAGTGCTTCTGACTTGACAAGACACATTCATCAGAGCAGCTAAATCAGCTTAATGTTATAACTAGATAATGGTAAAGGGGGAAAGGGTGTGTGTTTCTGTGTGTGTGTGCTCGTGCAATTGTGTTTTGCAAAGCTCAAGCTCAATAAAGAAGCTCATGATAGAAATTGTGACAATGGGTTAATGAGGGGTTAATGACGTAAATGGTATTTCTGTCTGTTGGTCAGCTGTGAATAAGCTGCATGGCCAATGTATTACATAGACAGAGACAGGGTATTCCGGGAACACAGTGAAAGTGACATGCCATTGACTCATTGACTCTTCACAGGTACAGCTCACCATACGCTCACACACACACACACACACACACACACACACACACACACACACACACACACACACACACACACACACACACACACACACACACACACACACACACACACACACACACACACACACACACACACACACGCATGCACACCCGCACACCCCCAATAAAACACACAAAACAGCAAGGGGGCGGCCAGTTGATACGAGAAGATCAAAAGTAGTGCACTATGTATAGGAAACAGGGTGCCATTTTGGACGCACACTTTGATTGTCTCCTAGATGTATATAAATGGATTCTTGGTTCATATGGCAATTAAACCTGGAAGAGGCCTGATTATCCAAGCATTATCCAAGTGTGTGTGTGTGTGTGTGTGTGTGTGTGTGTGTGTGTGTGTGTGTGTGTGTGTGTGTGTGTGTGTGTGTGTGTGTGTGTGTGTGTGTGTGTGTGTGTGTGTGTGTGTGTGTGTGTGTGTGTGTGTGTGTGTGTGTGTGTCTGTGCATTATACATTATGGAACATTTAACACGACTGTCAAGAACAGGAAGCAACTATTTTCTTTCTCGTACCAATGGTTCGTCATTTAGCACGTGTAAACTGGAGTTGAGCTCTGTATCATGAGCCTACACTTAAATAATAGGAAGGCAATACAAAAGAGAGACATTTATGATTCATTTGACAATTTAGCCACTCATGTGGATACACTGCATTTAAAATCATAGAGGATAACAAAATAGAGTTTAACAACTTATTCCATTGGGGTCTTCTTGCTTTATACCAAAAACAGACTAATATTATGATACTGTTTCAAATTGGTGTGGGGACCTTTTTAATGAATCTAATCAGTAGAGTGATGCTGCCTTTATTTGTAGAGCCAATATATGAAAGCAATAGTAAGAGAGTAATATTGGGGCAGTTTTCTATGATTCCTCATGTGGAGAGAGGGGAAAGACCGCTTCTTCAGCTTCATGGTTCTCCAATAAAAGGGGGAAATCCCTGTGTGGCAAGTGCCAGAGTAAGCTGCAAGAAAACCTGCCTTGAGGGAGAGGTGGAGAGTTTTGTACGGTAAGACTGTTCTACAAGTCCATTCAACAAACTGGGTGGGATGCACGCCACAGAAGACTGCATTAGCCTGCTGAGCTAAAGCTGAGGTATTAGCTTGGGGAGCTAATGCTACTAAACCATCTCTGTTACACTTACTGGTGGACTGCAGTGCTCCTGTTGAGAAGAGCACTGTTGCTGGCTCATGTCATGACCTCAGCAATTTATACCTTCTAACATTTAGATAGAGAAAACCCATTTCAGCCCTTTGTGTGCACAGCTAAAAACAAATCCAATCTCTGTGCATAGTTGCCCGAAAGCCTAAAGGCTATCCTTTGAAGTGCTTAGACAGAACTCAACTAATGTCTTAGAAAGCATGTGTGACCACGCTGCTTTAAATAGACTGGATGCACACCATTAGCAAGAGAGAGGATCAAATTGAATTGGCATTAAAACGTTCTCTCTTCCTGATCTGCTTGGCAGTGTGCTATCTCATCTCAGTGGATATGGTAATTACCATTTTGCTTTTGTATAACATCAGTTCAAATGGCCTCTTTCGCCCTTCTCTGGGCCACATCAGATTTAGTCAGTGGCAAATGACACTGGAGCTCTGGTTAAAATTAGTGCACTATATAGGGAATAGGGTGCCATTTGGGATGCAGGCAGTGCCTCCGTAGCCTCTCCTTTGAAATGTCTTTATCCCCAGTCAGTCTGTCTGGGACTTTGTGGAAAATATGAACAGAATCACTGACCTTGGAATCATAACCCTGGAGTGTAGCCACTTGTCTGGGTCACAATGTGTGTGTTTGTGTAGCCACTTGTCTGACTGTGTCATGATTGACGGTTTCTGGAATTTTGCCAGGACCGGGCCGTTCTCTTGACATCATTTTTTAATAATCTCTGTCTGCATTGACTGAGTGCACAGACAGTTGCAGCTGGGGTCCCTCGTTCCTTTCATCCCTCCTTTCCTTCAACCCTCCTTCCCTCCATTACCCCTTGTCTCATCCGTTCTTCTATTCCTCGTTCCTTCCACCTCTTCTTCCCTCCATTCTTCCATTCCTCCTTCCTTCCACCTCTTCTTCCCTCCATTCTTCCATTCCTCCTTCCGTCCACCTCTTCTTCCCTCCATTCTTCCATTCCTCCTTCCTTCCACCTCTTCTTCCCTCCATTCTTCCATTCCTCCTTCCTTCCACCTCTTCTTCCTTCCATTCTTCCATTCCTCCTTCCTTCCACCTCTTCTTCCCGCCATTCATCCATTCCTCCTTCCCTCCATCCCTCTGTCTCTGCATTCATCCCTCTTATCTCTATCACTGAGTCCTTCTATTCCTCCTTATCTCATTTAATTCTTCCTTCTCTCCATCCCTCAGTCCTTTCATCCCTCTATAATCATATACACAGATACATTCAATGTTGAGATGTGTTCAAGGTTAGATCAGCCAATTACTTGCTATGAATGGACCAACAGCTGTATGCCCTTGGGTCCTCACTGATGTCAATGTCACATTGAGTGTGAAGTGTGAGGGCACACTGGGGAGCAGGTGAAGGAGGGGGGAAAAGAGGGGGAGATGGGGGAGGAGAGGAGGAAGGATGAGGCTGAGAGGAGGAGGGATGGAGGAAGAGAGGAGGATGATGGTGGGGCTGAGGGGAGGAGGGAGAGAGGATGAGAGAGGAGGAGGAGCAGAGGGAAGAAGAAGGGGGATGAGGAGGGAGAGGACGACTATAGAAGGTGTAAATCCCAATGACAATACAGAGTAATCCACAGTTAATAGTGGTAGCGTCAGCAGCCAGTAGTCCCATATGGACCTACAGTAGAGGAGACCAAGGTGATTGTTGCCTGCCTGTCAAACAAATGTCATACAGATGCTCAGTACAGATTCAATATTACATTACTCACCCCTCTGTCCACAGCACCAGGGGAAAGGGCTCTCACCCTCACAACTGTCTGCCACTATTGTTTAATCAATCAAACCATAAACAGTACTGTACTCTCACTAATAACTACAATATGTCATTGTTTTTCTGTAAATCCACTTTGATCGAAAATCTGTTCCCATGTATTGAATCCAAAAATGGAGGTTGTGGGGTTTGCCTGAGCTCCGGAGATGTGCCTGCTTCAGTATCTTTTTAAGAAGAAGTCTGAGTGGGCGACGTGACTGTCAAGGTAATTGTCACTGTATCCACACATGGCTATAGAAATCAATAGAAAATAATACATGTGTGTGTGTATTTTTCTCTCTCTCTCTCTCTCTCTCTGTCTGTCACTCTCTCGCTCTCTGTCTCTCTCTCTCTGTCTCTTTCTCTCTTGGAGAAACAAGGGTTATAGAATAATGTGCCAGATATCCACAGAAAAAAATATATACTGTATTGTGGACACCCAACATAACATACAAAAACTGTCGAAACACACAACCCAGAATAGTGAAATACCACTTGAACCAAACAAAACCCTTAGAGTGTTGCAAAATGAAAACAGCAATGCAAAAACCATACACCATGCAATAGGAAGAATAACGAAGGCAGTCAGTCAGTGGCGAGAACTATGAGGCAGCTGGGCAATGAGGAGAAAGTCTTTGTATCCTAAAGAGTCAACTGGGTTTTTCTGTCTCATTGTAACGTAGGGTTTGAAACATGATGGGCTCTTTTAACAACATGCAATTCATGTCCACCCGCCACCCTCTCTCCGAGCGCATGGCTTTGAAACGTCTCTCTGCTTTAAAAGTGGGAATTTCCATGTTCTCTTCATTATAAGTAGAATCCCTCATCCAAGCTAGGCTTTTTCATGTATAAAACATAGAAGTCTAGATACAGCCTTCACAGATGTGGATGGAGAGGGATACTCCACTATACCAGCAGCATTCTGACTCAAAATATTACATTTGCTTTTCATACCTTTTACCAGAGGAATTAATCAAATGTCTCATATTTACACATTTTTCCCTAATTTCATCTGTAAAAAAAAACATATTTCACATATTCAGAAACGTGGCATTTAAAGGTAATATTACTCCAACTCTGGAAAACCCTGGTATTTTACAGAGATCAGGGGGATTCTGTGAATCTTTAAGGAGATGGCCTAATGGTCCAGGAGTTCTTTCAGGGAAGTTCTTTCCATACAATTAAGAAAGGAATTAACAGTGATAAGGAGGACATTTATCTAACCGCTCTGTGACTCCAAAATCCACCGGAGCTCCAAGATTCCTTTAAGGAATATTCTCACTCTCATTGTCAGTCTTCCCTTTCTGTACTTTGTCCCTTCCTCCTCCCACACCCCCCACATCCTTACCCTTCCTCCTTGTTAGAAAGGGCATAAAGTGGATGGAATGAAAAAGGTGTATGGTACTCCTTTTAGGTGCCTGAAGCCTACTCCTTTCATCTTGAGCTCCAATGTTCTATGAGGTGCCGATACTCAAGCCGTAGAAAACTCAGGGTGTCGGTATACTCTGTACCAGTGAGCACCGGCTCAACTCAAGCCCTGCTGTTCTAGTCTCAGGTCATTAAAATCCCATGGTATGACAATTGCATGGGACATTGGCTACATTTGTGTGTGAGAAAATGCATGGGAATAGGTGCCGTTAAGAGATCTCTGATATCATGGTTCCTTGGTGCGTATGTAAAGGAGGTGATTTCTTGGTCGGTTGACCTGGAGGGATCTAATCCTAACGTTTACACATACAAATATGCACTTGAGTTTATGTAGGCATTTATTTAATAATGTGTCCTGAAAGGTGTCTGCCAAATAAAATCCATTATTATCATTATTATTATTATTAATAGTTAGCCGAGGTCGTCCTTGTAGATGATTAGATTTACATTGAAACTGAACACAAACTCTAAACAAGTCTAAACAACAGCCTCTCTCTATGAGCTGAACGTCCCAAGAGTTACATAGGAGAGATGAAAGGTTACCTCTCTCCCCCTCTCCCCCCCCCCCTCTCTCTCTCTCTCGTGCTTTCTCTGTCTCTGTTTCTCTCTCTGTCTCTCTCGCGCTTTCTCTGTCTCTGTTTCTCTCTCTGTCTCTCTCTCTTTCTCTCTCTCTCTCTCAGAGTACAAGAGAGTCAACACTTTTTCATGTCCTTGGGGAAAATAAAGGCAGAAAATGGTAGATACAATGCTTTAAAAAAAAAAGCAGTCACTTCAACTTGTATGGGTTGGAGACAGAAACATCCTTGACAAACAATTAGCCAGCTACACTTCATGGACAAAGGTTTCCGCTTGACAGGAAATTACTTTTAATGCTCAGGGGGGAACGTTCACTTCTTGTCCCACGCTAAACCACAGAGAACAGAGATTGACCCTTGTCCTGCGAGACGTGAGTGAGTTGTGTTTCACCATTCATGTTAACACCACTTAACAGAGCACACAAGGAAGTTGTTATTAGCAATCCAATGAGGAAGGAAACAAAGAGGATAATAGTACAGTAATAGGCAGGTAAAGTTCTGTGGCCTGCCATGGAACACACGATCTAGACAGGCAGCTCCGTGTGTGGAAGTATTATCTTCAACATAGGAATGAAGAGGATGAATTACAGATGTAAGATTTTTTTGGGGGGGCCGGTTTGCTACATCAGGAAATAATCGTGCAGCAACAGGAAATATGAATTATTATGTGGATTATAATTAATAGACATTTTTGCAGGGTTTGATACATTTTTCATAAGGGAAAATCATGTCTGAAATTTAAAAGTGGAAATGACAAACTTCAGAAGTAATTTCAAACCTCAAATACACTACAAATGCAGGACATTTCTGCAACAGGGTGATTCAATTAAGATCCTGCATTGTAGCCTATGTGGGCAGTTCTTAAAAATACATTCAGAACATTGTCCTCCTGTGCAGTCATTATAATACACCGTATAGGTCTGAATGTGTCATTCTTTACAAGGACCTTATAATCTACAGCAAAACAGCAACGGGGGGAGAAGACTCATCTTGATTGTGAGAAATAAGCATCTTCACTGGAACCCATCAGAACATGCTGAGAGGACAACAACTACATCCATTTACACAGGAGGGCTACATTGAACAGGACAGGAGTATACTGTATGTAGGGGGCTGGTTGGCTGGCATATCAATTTCTTCATTGTCTCAGGGGACCCTGAGTGTGTGTGGGTGTGTGTGTGAGAGAAAGCCTCTGGTGTGCAGCTTATCCCTCCCTCCTTCATCCCTCCATTTCAGTGTCCTTCTGGTAGAGGAGGAGAAGATAGGTATCCATTGGGAATGTCTTCCTTGGCTGTGTGTGTGTGTGTGTGTGTGTGTGTGTGTGTGTGTGTGTGTGTGTGTGTGTGTGTGTGTGTGTGTGTGTGTGTGTGTGTGTGTGTGTGTGTGTGTGGTTAATTAGGTAGCATTTACTCAGTTCCTCAGTTCATAAAGAATGCTAATTCAAACATTGGTGGTACTAGTTGAACTCTGTCTCTGTATTTACAAGACAACACAGATTGTGTGTGTGTGTGTGGTGTGTGTGTGTGTGTGTGTGTGTGTGTGTGTGTGTGTGTGTGTGTGTGTGTGTGTGTGTGTGTGTGTTTGTGGTGAGGGGTAATCCATGCGTTAGCCCTCTAGAGCCCTACGCATTAGTCTGACAACAGAAAGGCATGCTGCACCATCCGGTTCTATCTCTAATGCTGAGGAACCCCAGACACAGTGGGCTACATAATGATCATTCAAATAATGCACAGTATAATATAGCTTCTATAATTGATGCTCTTACCAGTTAATTCAACTAAACACTTACCCAGTAATTTCCAGTTATAAATGTAACACAGATCACTATGTGGGGACACTAATACGCTGCGTATCATCACAGGTTGTTCAATGGAGATAGGTATAAACTAGGACTGGGAAACATACGCTTTGTGATGCTACTCAATAGATGTTGGACAACATTAATGTGTCACACAATATTCACTATAGCCAGATGAGAGCACTGTTTGTGCAGCGGTCTGTCTGGCCAGTCAAATATGTCATGCAGGTCATTCATTCTCACTGACTCCATTTACAGTACATGGCTGGGCATTGGGAGTATTGGAGCTGCTGAGGTAGACAAGTGTTTCTCAATCAGCCTTGTACTAGTTTAAGTCAGTGGTGCTCCAAGGAGGAAGAATTATATAGCTTGCCTGTCCCTGGTACTAAACAGGTTGAGAAACACTGAGGTAATATAGACCTCACCCCAGTAGTTACAAAAACATGTTGGTACCTTGAACCCACCCAACACCTTTGGAGTTTCTATTCCACCCTGCAAGTCACATCTTTTTATATACCGGAACTGTTGAGTGGAACAGACTACCACAACAACTCAAAGCCTTGCAGACCATAACTTCATTTAAAAATAATGTCAAAATCTGGCTAATGATCGGGCAATTGAACAACTGTTAATGTCTGTATCTATGAAATGTATCTGTATCTAAGTAATGTTTTTTCACCATGGAATTTAGGGACCACAATGGAAATAAGTCAGATTTTTTTGTGATATCCCTGTCATGTTTTTAAAATATACAGTGCCTTCGGGAAGTATTCAGACCCCTTGACTTTTTCCACATTTTGTTAGAATACAGGCTCATTCTAAAATTGATTCAATCTTTTTTTCCCCCTCACCAATCTACACACCGTACCCCATAATGACAAAGCAAATACAGTTTTTTAGACATTTTTGCTAATTTATAAAAAATAAAAAAAAGGAAATATCACATTTACATAAGTATTCAGATCCTTTAATCAGTACTTTGTTGAAGCACCTTTGGCAGCGATTACAGCCTGGAGTCTTCTTGGGTATGAGGCTACAAGCTGGGCACACCTGTATTTGGGGAGTTTCTCCCATTCTTCTCTGCAGATCCTCTCAAGCTCTGTCAGGTTGGATGGGGAGCGTCACTGCACAGCTATTTTCAGGTCTTTCCAGAGATATTCAATCAGGTTCAAGTCCGGACTCATCATGTCCAATCATTTGAATTTAAAACAAGTGGACTCCAATTAAGTTGTAAAAACATCTCATGATCAATGGAAACAGGATGCACCTGAGCTCAGTTTCGAGTCTCTTAGCAAAGGGTCTGAATACTCATGTAAATAAGGTATTTTTTTATTTGGATTTTCATACATTGCAAACATTTCTAAAAATCTGTTTTTGTTTTGCCATTATGGGGTATTGTGTGTAGATTGATGAGGATTTGTATTTATTTAATCTATTTTAGAATAAGGCTGTAACGTAACAAAATGTGGAAAAATTCAAGCGGTCTGAATACTTTCCGAATCAACAATTTGTACTGTGTGTGTGTTTTTTAACTAGAAAATAAAATCAATCAATCAAGTCAACAAAACCAGTGTTTGTAGCCAAGCCAGAGTCTTAATTAAACCGGGAAAATAACTTGCTGAGACCCATCATCAATGAGTTCTTACCCACTCTTTGGGAAACACTGCCCATGGAGTGGAACACAGCAACAGAGGCTCACACTAGGCTGTAAAATCCATGACCCCTAGGTTCATTAGTTTCTTTACCAGGTTAGTGGAACATACAGTGCCTTGCGAAAGTATTCGGCCCCCTTGAACTTTGCGACCTTTTGCCACATTTCAGGCTTCAAACATAAAGATATAAAACTGTATTTTTTTGTGAAGAATCAACAACAAGTGGGACACAATCATGAAGTGGAACGACATTTATTGGATATTTCAAACTTTTTTAACAAATCAAAAACTGAAAAATTGGGCGTGCAAAATTATTCAGCCCCTTTACTTTCAGTGCAGCAAACTCTCTCCAGAAGTTCAGTGAGGATCTCTGAATGATCCAATGTTGACCTAAATGACTAATGATGATAAATACAATCCACCTGTGTGTAATCAAGTCTCCGTATAAATGCACCTGCACTGTGATAGTCTCAGAGGTCCGTTAAAAGCGCAGAGAGCATCATGAAGAACAAGGAACACACCAGGCAGGTCCGAGATACTGTTGTGAAGAAATGTAAAGCCGGATTTGGATACAAAAAGATTTCCCAAGCTTTAAACATCCCAAGGAGCACTGTGCAAGCGATAATATTGAAATGAAAGGAGTATCAGACCACTGCAAATCTACCAAGACCTGGCCGTCCCTCTAAACTTTCAGCTCATACAAGGAGAAGACTGATCAGAGATGCAGCCAAGAGGCCCATGATCCCTCTGGATGAACTGCAGAGATCTACAGCTGAGGTGGGAGACTCTGTCCATAGGACAACAATCAGTCGTATATTGCACAAATCTGGCCTTTATGGAAGAGTGGCAAGAAGAAAGCCATTTCTTAAAGATATCCATAAAAAATGTTGTTTAAAGTTTGCCACAAGCCACCTGGGAGACACACCAAACATGTGGAAGAAGGTGCTCTGGTCAGATGAAACCAAAATGGAACTTTTTGGCAACAATGCAAAACGTTATGTTTGGTGTAAAAGCTACACAGCTCATCACCCTGAACACACCATCCCCACTGTCAAACATGGTGGTGGCAGCATCATGGTTCGGGCCTGCTTTTCTTCAGCAGGGACAGGGAAGATGGTTAAAATTGATGGGAAGATGGATGGAGCCAAATACAGGACCATTCTGGAAGAAAACCTGATGGAGTCTGCAAAAGACCTGAGACTGGGACGGAGATTTGTCTTCCAACAAGACAATGATCAAAAACATAAAGCAAAATCTACAATGGCATGGTTCAAAAATAAACATATCCAGGTGTTAAAATGGCCAAGTCAAAGTCCAAACCTGAATCCAATCGAGAATCTGTGGAAAGAACTGAAAACTGCTGTTCACAAATGCTCTCCATCCAACCTCACTGAGCTCGAGCTGTTTTGCAAGGAGGAATGGGAAAAAATGTCAGTCTCTCGATGTGCAAAACTGATAGAGACATACCCCAAGCGACTTATAGCTGTAATCGCAGCAAAAGGTGGCGCTACAAAGTATTAACTTAAGGGGGATGAATAATTTTGCACGCCCAATTTTTCAGTTTTTGATTTGTTAAAAAAGTTTGAAATATCCAATAAATGTCGTTCCACTTCACGATTGTGTCCCACTTGTTGTTGATTCTTCACAAAAAAATACAGTTTTATATCTTTATGTTTGAAGCCTGAAATGTGGCAAAAGGTCGCAAAGTTCAAGGGGGCCGAATACTTTCGCAAGGCACTGTATCTTTGACCATTCATTATATTCCTCTCAAAAACATTGCCATGCTGTAGTAAAAATCTCTAGGCTAACACACAGGTCATAATCTGAACTATGCCCTTTGAAGAATATGCATGGTCTTCCATCCTCCCTGTGTCGACTCTAGTGCATCATATTCCAGAGCCTTTTAGCCCATTGATCCGAATATAAGCATCTCTGCCTGTGGTGATGTGATATACGGCGACATCAGGCGCTACTGTATATTGACCCTCATTAAACCAGCACTAGGGCTCAATGAACGGCCATCAAGTTATGGCCGATTGAGAGAGAGAGAGAGAGAGAGAGAGAGGGGGGCTATAATTTTAGCATGCATACATGTTTCTGTAGAGGAGCTAAACCCCGTTCCTCTCCTCTGGGACGGTTGGTTGGCTCGGCCTGATATCAAAGGGAATACATGCCGACTCTGTTGCCATGGTGAGCCTAATTCAGCTTGGATGTCTCCTAATTGGAAAGCATGGATGGAGAAAACGAGAAAAAAATAAGAGAAAAACATCAGAGTCATTATCATTAATAGGAATCAATAGTCACTGGCCTAGGTGCTCGGGCTGTGGCAGTATCGATAGGTGAAGGGGGAGAGGTGAGGGGGGAGGAATCAGAGGAGGGCTGTGACAGGGGGAGGGAGGGAGGAAGGGGGTTCATACAAATCAATGGAGGAGCCTTTAACTTAAATGATTGCCGCTCAGAGTAGAAAAGCTAGGTAGAGAAATACTTTAAAGTATACCACAGATCATTTACATACTCAGGGTCCGCTCTCTCTAGTTGTCAGTGTTTTACCACCTGACGTACTGTGCACTAAATGGCAGTGTGAGTGCATTACAGTACCGTGAGGTGGGAAGGCAGGGGCACTTACTTCTGTCAATGCTGTAGGTGGGAGCTAGCCTTTTGTTCATAACGCTATAAAAACAAATGTAACTGTAAATGTCAATCTCCAATTTCATGCACAAAAATGCAGCATTGCAGAATGGAAGGAGAAGATCTAAAACTCCACTCTGTCTGTTAAACCAACAAACGAAGAAACAACAAGTCAATTGGAAATAGAGGTCGACCGATTAATTGGAATGGCCGATTAATTAGGGCCGATTTCAAGTTTTCATAACAATCGGAAATTTGTATTTTTGAGCGTATTTTTTGTATACCTTTATTTAACTAGGCAAGTCAGTTAAGAACACATTCTTATTTTCAATGACGGCCTAGGAATGGTGGGTTAACTGCCTTGTTCAGGGGCAGAACGACAGATTTTCACCTTGTCAGCTCGGGGGATCCAATCTTGCAACCTTACAGTTAATTAGTCCAACGCTCTAACCACCTGCCTCTCATTGCACTCCACGAGGAGCCTGCCTGTTACGCGAATGCAGTAGAAGCCAAGGTAAGTTGCTAGCTAGCATTAAACCTATCTTATAAAAAACAATCATAATCACTAGTTATGCACATGGTTGATGATATTACTAGTTTATCTAGCGTGTCCTGAGTTGCATATAATCGATGCAGTGCGTAGCGTTGCTCCAATGTGTACCTAACCATAAACACCAATGCCTTAAAATCAATACACAGAAGTATATATTTTTAAACCTGCATATGTAGCTAAAAGAAATCCAGGTTAGCAGGCAATATTAACCAGGTGAAATTGTGTCACTTCTCTTGCGTTCATTGCACGCAGAGTCAGGGTATATGCAGCAGTTTGGGCCGCCTGGCTCATTGCGAACGAATTTGCCAGAATTTTACGTAATTATGACATAACATTGAAGGTTGTGCAATGTAACAAGAATATTTAGACTTAGGGATGCCACCTGTTAGATAAAATCCGAACGGTTCCGTATTTCACTGAAATAAATGTTTTGTTTTCGAAATGATAGTTTCCAGATTCTAACATATTAATGACCAAAGGCTCGTATTTGTGTGTTATTATATTATAATTAAGTCTATGATTTGATAGAGCAGTCTGACTGAGCGATGCTAGGCAGCAGCAGGCTCGTAAGCATTAATTCAAACAGCACTTTTGTGCGTTTTGCCAGCAGTTCTTCGCAAGCACAGCGCTGTTTATGACTTCAAGCCTATCAGCCTAATGGCTGGTGTAACCGATGTGAAATGTCTAGCTAGTTAGCGGGGTGCTCGCTAAAAGCGTTTCAAACGTCACTCGCTCTGAGACTTGGAGTAGTTATTCCCCTTAACCTGCATGGGTAACGCTGCTTCGAGTGTGGCTGTTGTCGATGTGTTCCTGGTTCGATCCCAGGTAGGGGCGAGGAGAGGGACGGAAGCTATACTGTTACACTGTGTAACGGTTTTCTTTAGGTGAAGGAGAGGCGGACCAAAATGCAGCGTGGTGGTTATTCATGTTCTTTAATTTATAAAGACACTACACATGAAATAACTAACAAAAACAACAAACGCGAGCAAACCTAAAACAGTCCTATCTGGTGCAAACACAAAGACAGGAACAATCACCCACAAACACACAGTGAAACCAAGGCTACCTAAGTATGATTCTCAATCAGAGACAACTAATGACACCTGCCTCTGATTGAGAACCATACTAGGCCGAAACATAGAAATAACCCAAAACATAGAAAAACAAACATAGTCTACCCACCCAACTCACGCCCTGACAATACTAAATAAATACAAAACAAAGGAAATACAGGTCAGAACGTGACACACTGGCAATACTATAGTGCCTATAAGAACATCCAATAGTCAAAGGTATATGAAATACAAATGGTATAGAGAGAAATAGTCCTATAAATAGTATATTAACTACAACCTAAAACCTCTTACCTTGGAATATTGAAGTCTCATGTTAAAAGAAACCACCAGCTTTCAAATGTCCTCATGTTCTGAGCAAGGAACTCAAACGTTAGCTTTTTTACATGGCACATATTGTACTTTTACTTCTCCAACACTTTTGTTTTTGCATTATTTTAACCAAATTGAACATGTTTCATTATTTATTTGAGGCTAAATGGATTTTATTGATGTATTATATCAAGTTAAAATAAGTGTTCATTCAGTATTGTTGTAATTGTCATTATTACAAATACATTTTAAAAAATCGGCCAATTACTCGGTATCGGCTTTTTTGGTCCTCCAATAATCGGTATCGGTATCAGCGTTGAAAACTCATAATCGGTCGACCTCTAATTGGAAACCATATTTGTGATCTCGTGATCCCACATTTCTTTGTCTATACTGTACGTGGAATAGATCAGTAGCATCTCTTGATCTATAATCAGTCATAACAGCACAATACTGCAGTGTGTCAATGGCAGTACTTTTGATACATGAGGGATGGTAATGCAATGTCAGCCTTTGAGGGGGGTGTTAGGTCATCACTGAATAAACCTTCCTACAGTGAATCTGTTATTATTGTGTTCTGTCTGATACATTAGGTTCACTTTCCATTAATCTCCTTCCCAAACACTTCAGCCCAAATGCACTTTGCGCAATAGCCAGGGGACGAGGTTAACTTTCCACAAATAACTTGGTGAAAATACCACAGATAACAGCACCTGCTGCTGGTTTAGGTCAGTTCCCCCTACAAAACTCTAAAAAGGTTCAAGACACAAATAAGGACTTTCCTTCCTTCCCAACTCGAAAAAAAGGTTCCCCTATCATTTATCCATGTCAAATTATTATAAATTAAAATGGAGAATGAATAATTGATTTATTCATTAGTGGAAGATGACATCCTGTAAGAGTTAATAAAACTTCATCTCTAAAAATGGCCTTGAGACATACATCCCCCTGTAATTCATCATGCGAGTTAGTTTCCTGTATTGCATCTTCTATTCACTTCAGTCATGACTCATGACTGAACAAACTATTGAAGAATTCATACACTGAAGAGTATGTTTTGCACAGTGTTTCCAATACATAGAAAGCCTGCATTTTGTTCATATCAACTGATGTTCTTACCAGCCAATATTTACAGTAAAATACACTACTAGTACATCATACTGTATGCACCTCTCTATATACTCCTGCGCCAACAGGTTGCAAGAGGCTAGTCTTATTTTGCAATCACATTCATAGTAGTTTTTCCTCAGACTGAGCAACCCACATCTGTCACGCCCTGGTCTTAGTATTTTGTGTTTTCTTTATTATTTTGGTCAGGCCAGGGTGTGACATGGGTTTTGTGTGTGTGGTGTGTTTTGTCTTGGTTTTTTTCGTACGTATTGGGATTGTGGCTTAGTGGGGTTTTCTAGGTAAGTCTATGGCTGTCTGGAGTGGTTCTCAATCAGAGGCAGGTGTTTTTCGTTGTCTCTGATTGGGAACCATATTTAGGCAGCCATATTCTTTGAGTGTTTCGTGGGTGATTGTTCCTGTCTTTGTTGTCACCAGATAGGTTGTTTAGGTTTTCGCACATTTATTGTTTTGTTAGTTTATTCATGTATAGTTTTCTTCATTAAAAAACATGAATAACAACCATGCTGCATTTTGGTCCGCTTCTCCTTCACCTAAAGAAAACCGTTACAACATCCAGTGATCCAGAGGGAATACAAAGAGGATAAGAGATCCCCAAATCACCCTTCATATTCCCTCTATGCAATCATTACACATCTCCCCCAGGAGAACCACATTGGTTCAACAACTCTGTTTCTGTTTTCCACAAGAGAGCGGCTTGAACAAATATGAAAGCTTATTTTCCTGGTCCCCTCTTTGCCACGTTTCTCCCATTACCTCTACGTCTCCCTTGAAATAATGTATGCGTCCCAAATGAGTACTCATTTTGTTTTGACCAGACCCCTGTAGTAGCGTGCTAGGGGGAATAGGGTGTCATTTAGGATGCAGATAATGCCACATTGTCTCCACTGAACCTTCCCCTATATCACATCACCACGGTGCTCTCCTCTGTCTGAGACCTTATTGTTCACACAGAGCCCAAACAAATACAACGCCGGTTTACCAGACAATTTCCCTGAGAATCTCCATTGAAAGCTATTTTTTTTTGTCCAGGACTAGGCTTTGTAATCTGTGTCCGGGAAACCGGCCCCCCAGTATCTAGAATAGATCTTAGTAACAAAGCTTCATCTGAAATGTCATTGCCAGAATCCATAAATGAAATTGTGTAATGAAGCATATATGGGACTGTATGAAGTGAAGGTCTTCAGTTAAAACATTCTACTGCAATGGTTTTACAAGTTGGATTGTACAACCCAGAATGATGGGTTTGAAAGGACGAAGTGTCTGATTTTGTGTTGATTTTATTTACAACCCACAATGAAGGGTTTGAAAGTGTCTGTGGTTTTATGAGTTGACTTTGTTTACTTACTCCTTTGATAGTTTAAGTAATAACCAAATTAATACAATGTAATAATAATTATCACAGTGAGTGATAAGAGGTAATGTGATGGAACATGTTTGCTTTTCTAATAACCAATTTCTGTGTTCATGCAAGTGACTGATTGATCATGCCTGGGAGGAATCCTCACTATCAGTATCTGCAATTTGGCAGTACGCCCAGAACCTTGTTTTGTGAACAGAAAGGGACATCTGTTTCAAGGTCTCAGCTTGGAGAGAAGAAGCCTTGTGAGGTATTGGTCAGTCACATGCATGAACCAAATGTTAATGACAAATTAATTATGAATAAGCTAAATCGTGCAAATATAACTTGTCTGTGTAAGCAGCATATAAGAGAACTAACGGGACTGTGTACATGATGCATTGAGTTGGTTGGAACCTCTCCAGCACGCTGATAACAAAGAATGATTCATTTAATATTGACTTCAGGTGTCCCTGGTGGTAATTTCCACAACACTAGGATGGATGAACACCGTAAATACCAGTACATACACAAAATGCTCTGCTTGCATGTATTGCTGATTTAACAAACAAAACCCTAAGCACTATCAGAGGGAGAGCGAGAGAGTGAGGATTATTGGAAATGTTAGATCATCTCTCCTCCAATAAAAAGCAGTGCTAAATCCAGTTGTAGAATTACACCAGTGGTTCTTTGGTCACTCTATCCACAATCACATTTTGCTCTACCATTCTCTATAGGTCAAGTATCCCCAGGTTTACCCATAACCCAGGTTGAGAACCACTGAATTCCACCATTAAAAACCCTGTTTTGGAGGACAGGAAGTGGGCATTTGGGACCCAAATGAGTGACTGTGATGTGGTGGTTCCAGGAAGCCTTGGGAAGTTACACTTTATGACTAACCAACTGCTCATTACTGGGCTGGGACACATTCTTATATTACAATAGGCTCTGAGATGGAGCTGAACCTCCTGTATAGACTGTCTAAATATAAAAGGTAATAAACCCATAGCTTCTCCAGTGTGATACAGTGCCACCTGCTGGTGATAAATATATATACTACTGGTATTCAAGTACACAAAGTATATCTGTATTTTAATGAACAAAATGCAAACATCGATCATAATTTCATGCAAATTATTTACTGTTACATGTCCCAATATAATATTGAGAACATATTGAAACTGAAATACTAGGAATCTATAAAGGATCTGTTGCGAAATCAAATCCCATACAAAACCAGTAAGAAGTGAATCCTTCAGACAAGCTTTTCAGACATTGGTGAAACACAGCACCACATTAGTCACCCCAAACGCAAAAGAGTTTGAGAAATACCCATCTGCCCTCTGTCTTCCACTGCTATGCAATGCAGGGCACATAGTTCAGGTCAAACTCTGGCTCAGTGAAGTCCAGGTTGAGGGTGGGTGGGTGGCAAAATGCTGTGGTAGCAGGCCAGAGCAGTGAAGGCTGCCTCTAGGGCCCCGGAAGCCCCCAGGAGAAGCCCCATGGCCCCTTTAGTGGAGGGGACAGCCAGGGTGTCGGCGTGCTGCTGGAACAGTCTCTTGATGGCAGTGTTCTCTGCAGAATCACCTAGTGGTGTAGAGGTGGCATGTGCATTCCCATATGTCACATGGGCTGGTTCCACACCAGTGTCTCAGAGTGCTGCAGACATGCACCTGGAAGAAGAACAGGAGAATGAAAGTGGACTGTAAAAATGCCATGACTTCAAATATGTTCACAATTTCATTTAAAAAAATAATTTAAAAAAGTTTTAAAATAGGCCTAAGATTTTTAAATGTCATGGTCAAGTTGATAGATTTTGATAATGGTACTGGCTACAGTACATCTCAATGATTCCTTAACACAAATAGTATGCACCTGGTGAAAGAGTGCTATAAACCCCATCCATGACTATTACCTGATGGCTCCATCTCCGTCAGCAGTGGGGGCTGTGATGTGGCTGGCGTCACCTGACAGGCCATACCCCAGCACCTCAGCATACACCCTGGCCCCCCTCCTCACAGCATGCTCCCACTCCTCCAGGAACACCACCGCAGACCCTTCACCCATCACAAACCCACCCCTCTCTGGGTGTAAGGGCCGTGATGCCAGCCTGGGCTGGTCGTTCCAATGGGTACCCAAAGCCCTTCAAGTAAATGTAAAAGTTGAATTACACCCACATAGCAGTCAATACCAACTGGAATCCATGAACATACAAATGGCGTAGGCATATCTTAATACATATGTAAACATTTATAAAAAGGACAGACTAGATGTATACTAACAACAACAATAACACACAAAAAAACAAATATCCTGGGATCTTCAAGATTTACCTCGCCCTCGCAAACCCCGCAATTGACAGAGTTCCCACACAGGCTTCTGTCCCACACACTACCATGGCGACAGCGTCTCCGTGGGCAATGAACCTGGCTGCGTCACCGAGGGCATGGTCTCCAGTTGTGCAGGCGGTGGACACGGCGTGGTTGGGGCCTTTTAGTTTGTGCTTAATGCTGACGTGACCTGCAGCCATGTTGACCAGGATACGAGGCACAAAGGGGCTGACCTAGAATACAATCGAAACGGAAATTGGTGTTTATTTGCAGACTGTTCTTATATAATCCCAAGTTCTCAACCCTCCTCTGCAAATAGGACACATTCAGACTACAAAGGGAAGCACAGCCGCAAGCTGCCTACCAGACGAGCTAAATCACTTCTATGCTCGCTTCGAGGCAAGCAACACTGAGGCAAGCAACACTGAGGCATGCATGAGAGCATCAGCTGTCCCGGGCAACTGTGTGATCACGCTCTCCATAGCTGACGCGAGTAAGACCTTTAAACAGGTCAACATACACAAGGCTGCAGGGCCAGACGGATTACCAGGACGTGTGCTCCAGGCATGTGCTGACCAACTGGCAGGTGTCTTTACTGACATTTTCAACATGTCCCTGATTGAGTCTGTAATGCCAACATGTTTCAAGCAGACCATCATAGTCCCTGTGCCCAAGAACACAAAGACAACCTGCGTAAATGACTACAGACCCGTAGCACTCACGTCCATAGCCATGAAATGCTTTGAAAGGTTGGTAATGGCTCACATCAACACCATTATTCCAGAAACCCTAGACCCACTCCAATTTGCATTCCGCCCAAACAGATCCACAGATGATGCAATCTCTATTGCACTCCACACTGCCCTTTCCCACCTGGACAAAAGGAACACTTATGTGAGAATGCTATTCATTGACTACAGCTCAGCGTTCAACACCATAGTGCCCTCAAAGCTCATCACTAAGCTAAGGATCCTGGGACTAAACACCTCCCTCTGCAGCTGGATCCTGGACTTCCTGACAGGCCACCCCCAGGTGGTGAGGGTAGGTAGCAACACATCTGCCATGCTGATCCTCAACACTGGAGTTCCCCAGGGGTGCTTGCTCTGTCCCCTCCTGTACTCCCTGTTCACCCACGACTGCATGGCCAGGCACGACTCCAACACCATCATTAAGTTTGCAGACGACACAACAGTGGTAGGCCTGATCACCGACAACGACGAGACAGCCTATAGGGAGGAGGTCAGAGACCTGGCCGGGTGGTGCCAGAATAACAACCTATCCCACAATGTAACCAAGACTAAGGAGATGATTGTGGACTACAGGAAAAGTAGGATCGAGCACGCCCCCATTCTCATCGATGGGGCTGTAGTAGAGCAGGTGGAGAGCTTCAAGTTCCTTGGTGTCCACATCAGCAACAAACTAGAATGGTCCAAACACACCAAGACAGTCATGAAGAGGGCACAACAAAGCCTAATCCCCCTCAGGAAACTAAAAACATTTGGCATGGGTCCTGAGATCCTCAAAAGGTTCTACAGCTGCAACATCGAGGGCATCCTGACTGGTTGCATCACTGCCTGGTAAGGCAACTGCTAGGCCTCTGACCGCAAGGCACTACAGAGGGTAGTGCGTACGACCCAGTACATTACTGGGGCTAAGTTGCCTGCCATCCAGGACCTCTACACCAGGCGGTGTCAGAGGAAGGCCCTAAAAATTGTCAAAGACCCCAGCCATAGACTGTTCTCTCTACTACCGCATGGCAAGCAGAACCGGAGTGCCAAGTCTAGGACAAAAAGGCTTCTCAACAGTTTTTACCCCCAAGCCATAAGACACCTGAACAGGAAATCAAATGGCTACCCGGACTATTTGCATTGTGTGCAAAGCCAAAGCCTCTTTTTACGCTGCTGCTACTCTCTGTTTATCATATATGCATAGTCACTTTAACTATACATTCATATACATACTACCTCAATCGGGCCGACCAACCAGTGCTCCCGCACGTTGGCTAACCTGCATTGTGTCCCGCCACCCGCCAAACCCTCTTTTACGCTACTGCTACTTTCTGTTCATTATATATGCATAGTGACTTTAACCATATCTACATAAACATACTACTTCAATCAGCCTGACTAACCGGTGTCTGTATGTAGCCTCGCTACATCCTCGCTACTGTGTATATAGCCTGTCTTTTTACTGTTGTTTCATTTCTTTACTTACCTATTGTTCACTTAATACCTTTTTTGCACTATTGGTTAGAGCCTGTAAGTAAGCATTTCACTATAAGGTTTTGTTTATTCCATGTGCAACTCTGTGTTGTTGTTTGTGTCACACTGCTATGCTTTATCTTGGCCAGGTCGCAGTTGCAAATGAGAACTTGTTCTCAACTAGCCTACCTGGTTAAATAAAAGGTGAAATAAAAAATAAAATAAAAAATAGAATAAATCATACCAAGTTTGATGATTCTGTTATAATCAGTGAAAACGTTATTGATTTATTTGGCTTTAAATTGCATTTTATAGATGTTGTGTATTTCTATCATGTCAAAACTGGATTTTTTTTCCCTCAAAACAAAGGTTGTAAAAGTATGCTAGACATTTATAGAATAAATCATATCTAGTTTGATGTTTCTATGACAAACGGTGAATTAGTTATTGATTTATACAGTTTTAAATGGCATTTGATAGATTTTATGTATTTCTATCAAGTCAAAACTGTATTTTTTCCTCAAAACAAAGGTTGTAAAACTATGCTAGACATTTATAGAATAAACCATATCTAGTTTTATGTTTCTGTGACAATCAATGAATTAGTTATTTTAAATGGCTTTTGGCAAATGTCTTATGAATGTCTATTGAAAGTCCGAATGTGTGAATATAAAACCAACTTTACCGCGGTATCATATCCTTACTGCTCCATCTGTGTCCCTGGACCCAGGCTGTCAATGACTGATCCCTCACCAACACGACAACATAACAGGCTATTAGTGTTGTAATTTGTCCAACTACGAAATACACCTCCCTGAATCATCTATTTGCCACTTACCACGTGAAAGCAACGATATATTATGTCATTATACCTCTGAAATCCCCTGCAAATGTCAAATGTGTCTTGGTCACACACTGGCATCCAAGCAAGTGAGTTCATTCAACGGGGATACTATCGTATTGCCTGATACCATACATTGAACATAGAAGTGTAGATTACAATTTATATACAACAGAACAATGTCAATTAATGTATACATTTGGGAAATATTGATTTATGGATGTCATTACCATATTTTACATCGATTTCTGAATAGTTTTTATTTTTAATATTCGTGATTTGTTCAGGCATTGCAATGGCAGCTATTTGGATTATTTACTTGAAGTAAATTAAATCGTCGTTCATATAGCTAGCTACCCTAGTGAGTAAAATACGTCCAGGGAAGGAGGTTGTAGCAGAGAGGACATGGCTGAGTCTCAAGGATTCTCAACACTATGCGAAAATTCGAATGAAGTGTTTCTAGACGTCGCGAAATTGTTGATCACCTATGCCGACAACATTCTTAGGTAATACTGTCTGTGTGCTTGAATGTAAGCGGAAAAGATTGCCTAGCTAACTTTGCTAGTTAGCTTATAATGCTAGCTTCCTTACTAACTAACTTAGATTCTTTAGATCATAGTTATACATTATGCAGTGTCATCTTGTTGAAAAGAAAATGGAAATATGAGGCGACTACAAGCTACTGAAAGGGGCAAAGCTGTCATCCGCTCGAGTTGCGAGCGCTTGTTACATTGTAACGGCATTTATTTTCCTATTGGAAACGATTGTAACAAATGTAACTACTTATCTCTAACTCAACTTTATCTCATGCAGCTGCTGAGTAACGTATGAAAATTGCTTTAAAGGAACTCAAAGACCTGCCTGTTCTTTATACCGACATAACATACAATGCCTTGCAAAACTATTCAGACCCCTTGCCTGTTGGATTTAATTTAAATTGAAAAAAGTTATCGACACAATCATGTCTAAGTGGATTTCATTTTTTTTGTATTAATAAAATGTAATAACTAAAATATAGTCGTATTCAGCTCCCTAAGTCAATACGTGTTAGGAAAACACTTTAGCATCGATTACAGCTGTCTTCTTGGGCAGCTGCAAAATGCAGAATTTGCTCCTCCATTTCCTTGTTGCTAAAATTGTAATTGTTCGCCTAATTTCAGTTTGACAAAACAATGTATAGTGTAGATAATCATTGTACCATCTCTAAACCGCTGTGAAATATTTGCAATAACCTAAAATATGGTATTTTCTGCTTTATTTAAGATAGTGTACAAAATCTAAAGTAACATACTGACCACACCGCTCCCATCCATTTGTGACACCTTGTGCAAGCCCTGCCTCTCCCATCTCCTCATTGGTTATACCCACTTGGGTGATTGAAAGATGAACTGAGGTCGGTTGTTGTGGTAATACTATGAAAGTTAGATGCCAATCGCCATATAAATTAGCAATCACGACACACAGGTTGAAATATCAAAACTCTGACCCAATTATAGTAATTTAGTCAAAAAGCATTAAACATTTATGGCAATTTAGCCAGCTAGCTTGCTGGTGCTAGCTAATTTGTCCTGGGATATAAATGTTTAGTTGTTTTACCTGAAATCCACAAGGTCCTCTACTCTGACAATTAATACACACATAAACCGGTCAACCGAATCGTTTCTAGTCATCTCTCCACCTTCCAGGCTTTTTCTTCTTTGGACTTTATATGGCGTTAGATGCCAAACTTTCATAGTATTACCACGACGACCAACCGACCTCAGTTTCTCTTTCAATCACCCACGTGGGTATAACCAATGAGGAGATGGCACGTGGGTATCTGCTTCTATCAACCAATGAGGAGATGGGAGAGGCAGGACTTCGTCACAAATAGAACTGACTTCTATTTTAGCGCTTGGCAACGCAGACGCTTGTTGGCACGCGTGAGCAGTGTGGGTGCAATGGTTGAATAACATGTATGTGTACATTTACTTTTGCGACGTGAGCGGTGTGTTTTAGTTCTATGTTAATTTGGTCGGTCCTCCAAAAAGTTACGTATTGCAGCTTTAATGTTATGGGAGTTGTCTTGAGTATTTCTGGGTAAATCTCTACTCGATTTGCACGCCTGGATTGTGCAATATTTGCCCATTTTATTATTTTCAAAATTATTCAAGGTCTGTCAAGCTGTTGTAGGATCATGGCTACACAGCAATTGTCATGTCTTGTCATAGATTTTAAAGCAGATTTGTCAAAACTGTAACTTGGCCACTCCAGAAAGTTCAGTCTTCTTGGTAAGTATGACAGACTGACTGAAGCAGGTTTTCCTCTAGCATTTTGCATGTGCTTAGATCCACCCCATTTTCTTTTTATTCTGGAAAAACTCTCCATTATTTGCCAATGTCAAGCATATACCATACCATGATTCGGCCACCACCATGCTCGAAAATAAGGAGGCAGTTACTCAATGATGTGTTGGCTTTGCCCCAAACACAAGGCTTTACATTTAGGCCAAATTATGTATTCCTTTGCTGTGTTGTATTTTGTTGTTGCAGTATTACTTTAGTTCCTTGTTGCATACAAGATGCATGTTTTGGAATATTTTTATTCTGTATATTTCTATTATTTTCACTCTGTCATTTAGGTTATTATTGTGGTGTTCCTACAATGTTGTTCCACCCTCATTTTTCTCCCATCACAGCCATTGAACTCTAGCCATTTTAAAATTAAGAATGGCCTCATAGTATTTTGTTAATTTAACCTTCATTTAACTAGGCAAGTCAGATAAGAACAAATTCTTATTAACAATGACTTCCTATCCCGCCCGACTCTGGGCCAATTGTGCGCCGCCCTATGGGACTCCAAATCACGACTGGTTGTGATACAGCCTGGAATCAAACCAGGGTGTCTGTAGTGATGCCTCTAGCACTGAGATGCAGTGCCTTTGACCGCTGCGCCACGCTGGAGCCCCCGGTAACATCCCTGAGCAGTTTCATTCCTGTCCTGCAGCTCAGTTCAGAAGGACAACCATCTTTGCTGTGTCTGGGTGGTTGAATACATAAACAAAAGCATAGTTATCTTGACCATGCTTAAGGAGATATTCAATGTCTGATTTTGTTTTTAAAGTTTTAATTTAAAACAATTTGTTATTATTACCCATCTACCAATCACTGCCCTCTTTTATGAGGCTTTTGAAAAGCTCCCTGATCTTTGTAGTTAAATTCAATACTTGATTGAGGGACCTGACAGATGTTGTATGTATGGGGGACAGAGGAACGGTTAGTCATTCAAAAATGTCAACCTGTATTATATCACACTGACATAGTCCATTTGATTTGTTCAGCCAAATTGTATTGCTGGGCTAATTTAGGCTTGCCTAAACAGAAGGGCTGAATACGTATGCAACAAATACAAAATTCATAATTTTAAATCTTAAAAAATAGTTTTTCTTCCACTGAGTATTTTGTGTGGATTGACAAATTACAATCCATTTTAATCCCACTGCATCACAAAACGTTAAGAAATCCACAGGGTCTGAATACTTTTGCAAGGCACTGTGCATCCAATACATTTTCACTAGCTAAGATATTTGTGAATGTCCTTGCAGGAATCCCAATGAAGGCAAATACAGGTCTATTCGAATAGGGAACCCTACATTTTCCACCAAACTCCTTCCTATCAGAGGGGCAGTGGAGTGCCTCTTTGAGATGGGCTTTGAGGAGGTAGGCTATTGTCATCCTTATTCTAAAAACACACTGATTGCATGTCATTGAAATGTCAGGAAAGATGTATGCATGGCTGCCTTTGAAAAGTTCTCCATAAGTAAACATGCCAGAAGCCTAGATGCATGTCTTTTGGGATGCATTTTTATCTGGATGTTTCCCTCTCTCCTCAGGCTGAAACTCACCTGGTGTTCCCCAAGTCTGCCTCTGTGGACCAGCTGAGGAGAATCCGGGAGTCCATTGCTGCAGAAAGGGATCAGAGACTGGGTGTGGGGCAGCCCCAACAGTCTCCTGTGACAGCTAGTGCCACAGCCCTAGCCCCAGCTCCGGCCTCGGCAGCAGCCCAGGGTCCACCTGTTACTGCCAGCCTGGCAGCTAGACAAACCCCTACACAAGCACCCTCCTTGGTAAAGCTTCAGTCTTGTGGGATAATTTCTCTCTGATACTCTTTTGTATTTTTTATTTGTATTTTATTAGGATCCCCATTAGCTGTTGCAAAAGCAGCAGCTCCTCTTCCTGGGGTCCATATGAAACATAATACAGAACATCATTAGACAAGAACAGCTCAAGGACAGAACTACATACATGTTCTTACTTTGTCAGTAAACAATTGCATCCCTTCAATTGAACTCTCTCTCATCTGTCTCTCACCCCCCCTCTCCCTTTTTAATCTATCTCCCTCCCTCTGTTTCTGTTCATCAGGAAAGCAGTATGATCTTCCTGACCACCCTCCAGTCTAACTTCCAGCATGTGATGGAGTATGAGAACTCAGAGCTACAGCAGAAGGCTTTAGGTGTTATACCACACCAGCAGCTGACCACCACAGCCAAGGAGAAACTACAGCAGGCCAAGCAGGCCGATCCAGGTAACACCAACCCCGTAGTTCAGAGTTCCTATTCAGGTTTAACCTCGTTCCCAGTCTCAATTGCTATTGCTGGTTGGCAGATGAGATGAATTCTGGCTAAACCAGTTCTACTGTGCTTTATAAACGCTGGGTGGATTGCAACATAGATGTTGAACTTCACATGGTGCACCGTGTTGGTACAGTTTTTCTTAATGATACTGAGTGCTAAAATAAGCTTGATTGCAATGAAAACCTCACAACAACAAACCAGTGATTTGGCTCATCTTCAGGGGTGCAAACTAGTCACCTTTCGGTGAAATTCACCTTTTTGAATCCAAAATAGTACGTGATTCGTGTAGATCCAATGAGAAGTTTGGGGGTGGGGGGCTTTGGCTGACTACTGGCTGTATGCGAACGAGTGATACGCATTTGGAGCAATACTGGATGTATCCAAGGCTTAGCCAATCGTTCACGTAACAGAATGCAGCATGTGACTGAAGAGAGAAGAGACAACCAATTTGTTAGTTACAACCGCATCAGTGCACGCTCTGGAAAGAGCCGTAAAATCAGTGGCCAATGATAGTTGCATTTGAGATCAGCAGTGCGGGTAATTTTAGCACTTATTGTTGGTTTAACGAGACATTACCTAAGCTGGCCAATATTAGCTTCAATAGGCGTAATAATAATTAAAACGACAACAAGAACAATTGTTGCTACTTCACTCGACACAGAAGGTGCATTAATAAAGGAGAAAACTCTTCAGAGCTTGTAATCGAACAGTTGATATTTATTGTATTTCTGGATGTCCATGAACATTTTTTGTTTTATTTTTAATTTGACCCCTCCCCAATTTTGTGGTGTCCAATTGTTTTTTAGTAGCTACTATCTTGTCTCATCGCTACAACTCCCATACAGGCTCGGGAGTGACGAAGGTTGAAAGCCATGCGTCCTCCGATACACAACCCAACCAAGCTGCATTGCTTCTTAACACAGCGCATCCAACCCGGAAGCCAGCCGCACCAGTGTTTCGGAGGAAACACCGTGCACCTGGCAACCTTGGTTAGCGCGCACTGCGCCCCGCCCGCCACAGGAGTCGCTGGTGCGCGATGAGACAAGGATATCCCTACCAGCCAAGCCCTCCCTAACCCGGACCACGCTAGGCCAACTGTGCGTCGCCCCACGGACCTCCCGGTCGCGGCCGGTTACGACAGAGCCTGGGCGCGAACCCAGGGTCTCTGGTGGCACAGCTGGCGCTGCAGTACAGCGCCCTTAACCACTGCGCCACCCGGGAGGCCGTCCATGAACTTTAAAGACATTTGTTCTTGCTATTGTTATTCCTGTTTCTCTCCGGTCTTCAGATTGCAACCTGAGTGAAGAGGACCTACTGGTGCTGGAGCTGCTCCGCTGGTTTAAAGGGGATTTCTTCTCCTGGGTGGACTGCCTGCCGTGCAACCACTGTGGGGGTCCAACCCAGTCCTCAGGCCCACTGGCCCCTTCTACAGAGGACCTTCGCTGGGGAGCCCAGAGGGTAGAGAACCATCACTGTCAGGCCTGTAACCAGTCTACCAGGTTCCCCAGGTGGGTTCAATGAGTCAGTGTTTTCTCTATCATTATATATCCCACCTGTTTCAAAGAAGAGCTGGAACGTGATCCTACATGGCCAGTTGGTAGGAGCGTGGCGCTAACAATTCCAAGGTCGTGGGTTCAATTTCTGCAGGGATTTTAATTAAAAATGTATGCACTCACTACTGTATGTCACATTGAATAAAACATCTGCTAAGCTACATATTAAGACATCACTCTCCTGTGTGCAGGTACAACAACCCTGAGAAGCTGCTGGAAACCAGGAGAGGGCGCTGTGGGGAGTGGGCCAACTGTTTCACCCTGTGCTGCAGAGCCCTGGACCTGGAGGCCAGGTATATCTGGGACAGCACAGGTACTGTAACACTCTATTCATTCATGTTAAAGCACCGAAGCTGTTACTGGAGGCTCTACTAATTAAGACTGGTTCAGGAGGGGGTCTCTTGACATGTTCCTATTCTGTGATAGTGTGACTGCTTTCCCATTCTCTGCTATTATCCCTGGAGAGGTTTATTGACTACATGGAGCTATTGGCTCCGTGGTGGTTTATCCTATTCTCAACTATTTCTAACTGGCCATAACTGTGTATCTCCGCAAATACTGTATGGCAGATATGTGGTTAATATGTTCTCCTGTTCCTTGTCCTGTCCCAGACCACGTGTGGACGGAGGTGTACTCTGCCTCTCAGCATCGCTGGCTGCACTGTGACTCCTGTGAGAACGCCTGTGACAAACCTTTGCTCTATGAGATTGGCTGGGGGAAGAAACTAGACTACGTTCTGGCTTTCTCCAAGGACCAGGTGAGGAACACACTCGCTCTCACACAGAATGTACACTTTGAAGGTGCCGGAGAGAGTAGTTGGCGTTTCCCACTGAAAATGCCGCGTTCAAACACAATGCAATAGTGAGCATTCACTTAGGCCCAATCTGTTAAAGTATGAAGCGATGCTTTACCTAATCTCTTCACCCATGCTTAGCTTGATTACACACACTTCAGAAACAAATGAGTCAATAAGTCTCTAGCTGGGGCTTGTAGAGTTTTCAGGATGTTAGGAGTGTGTTGTGCTGCAGGTGGTGGATGTGACCTGGAGGTATTCCTGTTACCACCCAGAGGTCCTGTCCAGACGGAACAAGGTCCAGGAGCCCTGGCTGCTATACACCATCAACGGGCTCAATGCTGTGGTAGGTTCACCTCAGACCTCCACCACTTTTCAACCTCATATATTCATCACCAAACCCGTGTCTACATATGTGTAAACCGGTATAGTGCTTCACGTGTTATGAGCATATATCTTATGCAATTTGTGTAGAGAGACCTCTCATCTGGTGAGGTAGATTGTAAACATACAAGCAACTGTATTCAAAAGGAGGCTTATTAAATGTACTTTTTAAACTATACTTTTTTTTAAGCTTAATGGCCCTGAATTTGCCAGTCAGCTCAAGAGATTCTGCAGCCCCTCATCCATGTTGTTCAGGGTTTGTCTATAGAGGCACCAGTCACTACCCAGAGCCTGATAACATTCCTATGTGTTCATCTGTAGAGGGTAGAGCTCAGTCACCCATCACTTTTCTGTATTCATGTCCAGAGGCAGCAGTCCCTGAGCTCTGAGAGGAAGAAGGAGCTGTTAGAGAGACTCCTAGTGGAGCTGGTGGAGTTTATATCTCCTAAGACACCCAAACAGGGCGAGCTGGGAGGACGCAACTCTGGCTCCCTGGCCTGGAGGAATGCCCGCGGCGAAACAGGTCCAGGGACTACCCCATCGGTGAGCTTTACAGCTGTGTTACTGAGTCAAATAACTTGTTACTTCCTTGCATCTTTGTGGACCCACTGGGACCACTGATTCGAACATGTATGCATGTATGACTGTAGTCGCTTTGGATAAAAGTGTCTGCTAAATGGTGTTGTTGTTGTTATTATTATTATTATTATTATTATTATTATTAATAATAACTGTAATGGTCCTTTGAGTCAGATATAAGACAATTGTTCCTTGGGGACCAATGGGGGAAATGTCTCTTTTTAAATGAATGTATTTGTGTTTCTCTCTACCAGGCTGCTGCAGCAGAGTTTGTGTTTGTTCCGACTGAGAAGGAGAAGAGTGGGAGAGTATTCCATCTGCGGTACAACTCCACCAAGGATCACTACTGCAGGGTGTCCAATGACAGTGAGGACATCCAGGGCTGGGACAAGACTGTGTGGAGGAAAGAGTCCGTCTTCAGGAAGCTGGAGAATGACTGGCAGATGGTTAGTTTTTATCCATGATATATCATAAACGACAAGATGCAATGCTCTTATTGATTCAATCTAGTTCTTATATTGACACATCACTGGGATACTTTGTTGCTTTTCTGTCTTTTTAATATTGGTCAGTCTTTGATCATTAATTCAAGGGCATTCCTTTTTTGCAGAACCAATAATAAAGAAGTAGCCTTTATCAATATATCCTAACTTGTATGATGTATGTATCGCAACTGTAAATGTTTCCATATTTCTGCTGTCTTTTTACTGTCAGTAAATGCGCTCTGTCCTGTCAGGTATATCTAGCTCGTACAGAGGGCTCATCGTCAGGGAAGATCAGTTGGAAGTTGGACTGTGCTCCTGTAAGGATGAAGATAAAGACGGTCTCAGTCAGAGCATGCAGCCAGACCTTTCACTCTGGAACCGTCCGCTGGGGTCTGCAGTCTGGACAGAACACCACAGAGTTCTCAGGAGGTTGATGGATGATTGATAGATTTGTCTGGTTTATGTGACCCATCCCTTTCACTATTAAGTTGGAAGCATTTTTTCAAATTGACTTGAAGTGCTAATTGTATACTTAGTGATTTGTAAATGTAAAATGGATATTATGATTTGATAATCAGGTATGCTTTGCTTGTGCACTTAAATTATATATTTTTCTTCTTTATCCTGCATAACAATGGCTTTATGTTTTGTTATGTTTTTGAACACCCAGACGGGGAGATGCATTTGCTTCCGGGTCTTTTTGGATCCTCTGAGTTGGTCTTGGAGGCGGAGCTAGCCGGAGGAGAGGGCGAGTCGTCATGGCAACACTCCCAGCTGTTCCGGCGGAGTTTGAATGAGCCGGAGGAATCCTCGTTGGAAATCCTCGTTGAGATGGAGGAGGATGCTTAATGATGGAGACACTGTGCATTCGATCGCTCTGAGCAAGGCGCTGCTACGTTAATCTTCATCACATAATGAGTAGTTATTTTGGGATGCAACATGTAGATCAGTGATTCTTCTCAGTGCCTTGCTCAAGATCAGGGGAGTCAAACTCATTCCATGGAGGGCCTAGTGTCTGCTTTTCTTTCTTCTTTCAATTAAGACTTAGACTACCAGGTGAGGGGAGTTCCTTACTAATTAGTGACCATAATTCATCAATGAATTACAAGGGAGGTGTGAAAATCCAGACATACTGCCCTCCGTGGAATGAGATCGACACATGCTTAATATGAGCACCTTGAATACACCGACTCTGTACATAGTCACGTATAGTATATTCATATGCGTCTTGGCACTTATGAGACAAACAAAGGGTTAGTAGTTTGGTGATGATGATGGTTGTGGGTACAGGATGGATGGTTGGTCAATTAGTCCAATAATCCTTTGGGATCTGTGTGTCTTGAATCAATAATCTTATATTGATTACAGATTTTGTAATGAGGCTGGTTGGATATTTACTGCCAGGAATGTAGCAAGACCCAGACCCAGCTTCTGTATGACACAAAAGCCTCTTATCTAGACTCTCTGCCCAGTGAGGAGTAACTTAATCCTCTTGGACCCCATGGGAGCATATGGTGTCCAACATGGCTTTCCACCTCCAAAGGGGACAGTGGATCAATATGGCCTGGCTGCAAACCCCTGCCATAACAAGGTTCTGGCTCCTGGACATAGGAATATGACCTGTGAGCCTAAAGTCCATCTGATATGGATTTTCCACTTGTCTTTTGAAGAAAGCAATATAATATCTGTGTAATTGTTGAATGGACCCCAGAAAGCAATGTAACTATTGGTAGGTTTTTATGTCCGTATCCATTTATGGATATACAGGTATTCTATATTTTATTTGTGGTGAATGCATGATGAAGACCTTTGTTAAAATATTTTAACTACAACTACCTTGCAGAAATATTAAAGAAGTTAATGTGTCCTTGTTCAAATATGTCAATTGTGCAATCGGTATAATAAAGAATACGCTTTTTTGATTAACTGGTTTCATGCAGTCTATGGACCACATGGGTTCCTAAGTAAGAAAAGCAGTGCAGGCGGTGTTTCTACTACCACCTACTGGTTAGAAAATGCAAGTACATCGTGGGGCATGTATTTTTTATTTTTTCCCCATTGGCTGAAGTACCGGCTCCTAGAAAAGCGAGCACCGGATTGGTGGGTTCCGCTGTGGGGGATTGTCGCCTTGCGGATGGTGGAACCTGACGGAGGCAGGCGGCGGTGTTATTATTTGTGAATGAACATTTTGGTATTGATTTACAGTCTTATTTTAAAGTAATTTTGTTTATACAGTATTATAATTTATTTTGTACTAAATTACATTTTGTGGAACTATTTAACGTCTGGATTTTGTACAGTAATTTATACACATCGGCAAGTAGCACGCAAGCGTTGACGATTTCAGGCCTAGTTCTAACCACCGCTCGTCGATTTTAACAATAGCCGCGCTATAGTCCCTCATCTTGAACTATTTTGACAGACATTTTATACTTGTACTGACAAAGAAAATAACCGAATGGGGTCCGTTAACTGAAAGCATTCCTGAGTTTATGGACTATATTGTATGCCGGACTTCAGTATTTTATCTGCTTAGTAGCATCACTCAAATTTAGGGAAACAAAAGGAAGATGTCCAACGGCGCAGCAGGAAGTGGGGGTCTGACTTGGGTGGTAAGTTACTATTTTGTTATGTTGCATTACTGGACATGTTTGCTTTATCGCTTCAGCTAGCGTTGATCATTTTGCCGGGATGCATGAGAGAAATTCCCCAGTT
Organism: Oncorhynchus clarkii lewisi; assembly: GCF_045791955.1. Lineage (NCBI taxonomy): Eukaryota > Metazoa > Chordata > Actinopteri > Salmoniformes > Salmonidae > Oncorhynchus > Oncorhynchus clarkii. The sequence goes on from NC_092178.1 coordinate 23,407,716, forward strand.
TCAAGAGCTGGATATTTGTAAAATGGCCAGTGATAACTAGCCAGCAGCTAATACATTCCTTTAAACTATCATGCGCCTATTCAAGATGGGCCATGATTTGGGATATTCATTTAGCTACGATTGCCCGGTACATACTATCTCCGATTGGTCCCACAACGTCAGATACATTGTTTTCTTTTTTCATGTCATTCGGCAACATTGCTTTTCAGTGAGTGAGTCACTTGGCCAATGGCAATGCCCCAAGAAGTTCTTTGTTGCAATACACGTCAAGTGTGATTGATTGATACTCAGTTTGTATATGTTACATGCACGCCGTTTAAATATAGAATCTTGAATGTGTCTCAAATACCGTTATTAGTAGGTAGCCTAATCTATATAAAAAAATAATAATTATGCGACATATTCCTTAAATGTTTTTGCACGACATTTGGTCAGCTAACGTTAGCTTTAGCAGCGGCCAGCCCGTAGATACGGCAGCACAATTTGGGACCTGTGCTAGCCACAAGGATTAGCCACAATAGTGGAATTTGCGGTTTTCCTTCTAAATAAAAGTCCCCCATTTGAAAGTGATTCAAACGGATATAAATAGTGGAATCGTGACATATTTGGACTAGATAATGCTAAACAAAATACAATTAGTTAATTTGACAAATCTGTTGAAATCATACTGTGGATGTATTAGACCTTAGAATTGCATCGGGGGCATACTTGTATGTGCTATTTGAAGGGCAGCGGTGCATTTTGAACCCACAACCTCTGTTTTTCAATTAGTTCTTCAGAACCGCACCGGTCCGTTTAATTGAACAGTGAATTATGTTTTTTGGGACTGATTGCAGCCCTGTTTCTATTTTAAAAATGTTTGAAAATAAAATGGAGACAATTTTTAAAAATAAATGTCACATCAAAAATGAGCATAACAACATATTAGGCCATATTATCAGGCTGGTGTGTTATTTAGCAATAAGCAATTATCACCTGTTGCCCAACTGATGCAGTATAGTTGCTATAAATAAATAGATGGGGTTGCCCATCTGTATTTGTGCTAATCATTAGCTAGATTTGTATTTTTTAAATTGAACCAGGCAAGTCAGTTAAGAACAAATTCTTAATTACAATGACGGCCTAGGAACAATGGGTTAACTGCCTTGTTCAGGGGCAGAACAACAGATTTTTACCTTGTCAGCTCGGAATTCAATCTAGCAACCTTTTGGTTACTGGCCCAATGCTCTAACCACTAGGCTACCTGCCGATCAGTGCTTCCCAAACTTTTTCAGTCTTGGCCCCTTCATCATGGGGGAAGTAAGGAGGATAGGTTGCTGCTGGTCAGAGTCTGAGACAGGCATGCTGCCTCTGACTGGGGAGAGAAACAGGCTAGCCTGAGGTTCAGAGAAACAGCCCTTCTGTAATTATGTGGTTTACTGGAACCCAGTTTCAAAGTTTATAATACTTCCAAAGTTGACTTTGAACTCACAAAATTGAGCACAATTTAACAGTGACCAATAATTACTTGTTTTTCACACCGTCACTTCGCAATAGAAACCTTCTCCATTTAAAAAATATTTTCTAATTAATTATTATTTATGCTTATGAATTTACCATGTTAAATATGATTGTACATCATTTATTACAAGTTAGCTCAGAGAATTAAGTGTTTTAAGAGAGTGGAGAGAAAGAGGCGTTATTGGGCAACTTTCTTCTCTTCACAAACGAACTGCCTCTGAGGACCGGACAAAAGAAAGCATAATTGGTGGCGGGGGGATCCAATCATAAAATGAAGAGTAGAGTAGTACTGTGTAGTTTAAAGCCACAGAAGGCCAGTAGCTAAGGTGGGAAAATAATTTCCAATTCATCAAGATCATCATGGTACACTACCGGTCAAACGTTTTTTAGTGTTTCTTTATTTTTACTATTTTACTACATTGTAGAATAATAGTGAAGACATCAAAACTATTACAAAAACACATGGAATCATGTCCTAACCAAATAAGTGTTAAACAAATCAAAATATATTTGAGATTCTTCAAATAATCACCCTTTGCCTTGATGACAGCTTTGCACACTCTTGGATTCTCTCAACCAGCTTCAACTGGAATGCCTTTCCAGCAGTCTTGAAGGGGTTCCCACATATGCTGAGCACTTGTTGGCTGCTTTTCTTTCGCTCTGCACTCTGACTCATCCCAAACCATCTTAATTTGGGTTGAGGTTGGGGGATTGTGGAGTCCAGGTCATCTGATAAAGCACTCCATCACTCTCCTTCTTGGTCAAATAGCCCTTACACAGCCTGGAGGTGTGATGGGTCATTGTCCTGTTTAAAAACAAATTATAGTCCCACTAAGCCCAAACCAGATGGGATGGCGTATCGCTGCAGAATGCTGTGGTAGCATGCTGGTTAAGTGTGCCTTGAGTTCTAAATAAATCACAGTGTCACCAGCAAAACACCCCCACACCATAACACCATATCATTGAATCACAGCCTACTTTGCCAAACGGGGGATGATTTAACAAAAGCGCATTTGCGAAAAAAGCACAATTGTTGTGCGAATGTACCTAACCATAAACATCAATGCCTTTCTTAAAATCTGCATATTTAGTTACAAGAAATTAATGTCTGCAAGGCAATATTAACTAGGGGAATTGTGTCACTCTTGCGTTCATTGCATGCAGAGTCAGGGTATATGCAATAGTTTGGGCTGCCTGGCTCGTTGTGAACTAAGTTGCCAGAGTATTACATAATTATGATTGAAGATTGTTCAATGTAACAGCAATATTTAGACTTAAGGTTGCCGCCCGTTAGATGAAATACGGAACGGTTCCGTATTTCACTCAAAGAATAAACGTTTAGTTTTCGAAATGATAGTTTCCAGATTTGACCATATTAATGACCAACGGCTTGTATTTCTGTGTGTTATTATGTTATAATTAAGTCTATGATTTTATAGAGCAGTCTGACTGAGCGGTGGTAGGCTCGTAAGCATTCATTCCAACTTTACTGCGTTTGCCAGCAGCTCTTAGCAATGCTTGCTTCACAGTGCTATTTAGGACTTCAAGCCTATCAACTCCTGAGATTAGGCTGGCAATACTAAAGTGCCTATTAGAACATCCAATAGTCAAAGGTATATGAAATACAAATGGTATAGAGAGAAATAGTCTACGCATCATAATTCCTATAATAACTACAACCTAAAACTTCTTAACTGGGAGTATTGAAGAACTGGGAATATTGAACCACCAGCTTTCATATGTTCTCATGTTCTGAGCAAGGAACTTAAACGTTAGCTTTTTTACATGGCACATATTGCACTTTTACTTTCTTCTCCGAAACTGTTTTTGCATTATTTAAACCAAATTGAGCATGTTTCATTATTTTAGAATAAATACATTTTATTTATGTATTATATTAAAGTTAAAATAATTGTTAATTCAGTATGGTTGTAAATGTCATTATTACATTTTATTTATATATATATTTAAAAAAATCAGCCGATTTAATCAGTATTGGCTTTTTTTGGTCCTCCAATAATCGGTGTTAAAATCATAATCGGTCGACCTCTAGTTGAGATGTTTCTGTTACTTGAACTCTGAAGCATTTATTTGGGCTGCAATTTCTGAGGCTGGTAACTCTAATGAACTTATCCTCTGCAGCAGAGGTAACTCTGGGTCTTCCATTCCTGTGGCGGTCCTCATGAGAGCCAGTTTCATCAAAACGATTGTCTGCACTTGAAGAAATGTTCCGCATTGACTGACCTTCATGTCTTAAAGTAATGATGGACTGTCGTTTCTTTTTGCTTATTTGAGCTGTTCTTGCCATAATACGGACTTGGTTTTTAACCGATTGGGGCTATCTTCTGTATACCCCCCTACCTTGTCACAATACAACTGATTAGCTCAAACGCATTAAGAAGGAAGGAAATTGCAAAAATTAGCTTTTTAAGAAGGCACACATGTTAATTGAAATGCATTCCAGGTGACTACCTCATGAAACTGGTTGAGAGAATGCCAAGAGTGTGCAAAGCTTTCGAAGGCAAAGGGTGGCTATTTGAAGAATCTCAAATATAAAACATATTTTGATTTGCTTAATAACACTTATGGTTACTACATGATTCCATGTGTTTTTTCATAGTTTTGATGTCTTCACTATTATTCTACAATGTAGAAAATCAAGAAAAACCCTTGAATGAGTAGGTGCTCTCAAACTTTTGACCGGTAATGTATGTATTTTTTCTTTTTTTGGGTGGGGGTGGGGGGGTCAAAATTGACCCGTTTCTGATATTGGGGGGGTCATGTTAAAAATGGAACTTATACAGCGCTTTTCAAGCATCCAAAGTCACTCTACAATTCTAGAAATGTAAAAGTGAAGAACTAAAAAACAAGATTCAAAACAAAAACAAAACCTAAGACTAAACAAAAACATGAATTAAGAGAGGGGTTGTTGGTTCAAAGAAGGGAAAGAGTGTGATGTATGGGGAGAGTAGGGTTGGGATTTGGGATACGAACCCGGTTTAGGGTAAGAGGTGGGATTGGAGATAGGATACGAACCTGGTTAAGGTTTTGGGTTAGGTGCTGCTCAGTATGGGGAAGAGAGGATTGTCTTTGTAGTGTATTTCTTTGCGTGTGTGTGGGGGTGAGAGGTGCTTAAGTGTAGGCTTTGTCAAAGAGGTGGGACTTTGGGAGGGACTGAAAGATAGTGATGGACTCTGAGTCACGGATGACTGGAGGAAGGGAGTTCCAGAGCTTAGAAGGAACCCTGGAGAAGGCCCTGTCGCCAAAGCTCTGGAGATGATGTGGGCTGCTGTGGTGGAATGGAGTGTGCGTGTGGGATGGTAGAGTAGAAGAAGGTCTGTGAGGTAAGGTGGTTGACGGCAAGATAATGAAGGGCTTGGTAGGTCAGAAGGAGGATCTTGTAGTCAAGATGATCAACCCCGCAAGTTACGCACCTGGCTAAGACTAATATTTGTGTAAACTCTACACAGTTGTGTTCTGCGTGTGTCACTGAGTAGGCTGATATGTACTTCCTGTTCACCCACAACTGCGTGGCAGCACACCATCATTAAGGTTGCTGACGACGCTGGTTTGCCTGATCAACGACGACAATGAGGCAACCTATAGGGAGGAGGTCGGAGACCTGGCAGTGTGGTGCCAGGACAACAACCTCCCTCAACGTCAGCAAGAAGAAGGAGCTGATCGTGCCAGGACAACAACCTCCAATCAACGTGATTATAAGCAATCGTTGGCTCTGAATGAACTTTATTTGACTCTTTGCAAACTGGATCCGGAGGCTGCATTCATTGTAGAAGGAGAAAACTTGCGGACTTAAACGTGTTAACCCTCGCAAGGCTGCAGGCCCAGACGGCATCCCCAGCCGCGCCCTCAGAGCATGCGCAGACCAGCTGGCCGGTGTGTTTACGGACATATTCAATCAATCCCTATACCAGTCTGCTGTTCCCACATGCTTCAAGAGGGCCACCATTGTTCCTGTTCCCAAGAAAGCTAAGGTAACTGAGCTAAACGACTACCGCCCCGTAGCACTCACTTCCGTCATCATGAAGTGCTTTGAGAGACTAGTCAAGGACCATATCACCTCCACCCTACCTGACACCCTAGACCCACTCCAATTTGCTTACCGCCCAAATAGGTCCACAGACGATGCAATCTCAACCACACTGCACACTGCCCTAACCCATCTGGACAAGAGGAATACCTATGTGAGAATGCTGTTCATTGACTACAGCTCGGCATTCAACACCATAGTACCCTCCAAGCTCGTCATCAAGCTCGAGACCCTGGGTCTCGACCCCGCCCTGTGCAACTGGGTACTGGACTTCCTGACGGGCCGCCCCCAGGTGGTGAGGGTAGGCAACAACATCTCCTCCCCGCTGATCCTCAACAATGGACAGCAGAGGGAACACCCCCCTATCCACATCGATGGAACAGTAGTGGAGAGGGTAGCAAGTTTTAAGTTCCCAAAACAGACAATCAAATTTTATTGGTCACGACACGTACAGAAAACGGAGCCAACACACTGACACTGACTCAACTTCAGCCACATTTAGCAGATCTGTATCTGCCTATGCTTATCACTAAGGACAGTAGTTTTGGAATTGTTAGTTAGATTACTTGTTGGTTATTACTGCATTGGGAACTAGAAGCACAAGCATTTCGCTACACTCCATTAACACAAATCAAATTTTATTGGTCACGACACGTGTTTAGCAGATGTTATTGCGGGTGTAGCGAAATGCTTGTGTTTCTAGCTCCGACAGTACCTTAATATCGAACAAGCTATATCTAACAATTTCACAACATATACCAAATACACACAAATCTAAGTAAAGGTATGTAATTAAGAATATATAAATATATGGATGCACAATGTCAGAGCGGCATAGACTAAGATACAGTAAAATAGTATAGAAAACAGTGTAGGCATTTTGACATGAGTAATGCAAGATATGTAAACATTATTAAAGTGACTAGTGTTCCATTTATTAAAGTGGCCAGTGATTTCAAGTCTGTATATAGGCAGCAGCCTCTATGTGCTAGTGATGGCTATTTAACAGTCTGATGGCCTTGAGATAGAAGCTGTTTTTCAGCCTCCCGGTCCCAGCGTTGATGCTCCTATATTGACCTCGCCTTCTGGTTGATAGCGGAGTGAACAGGCAGTGGCTTGGGTGGTTGTTGTCCTTGATGTTCTTTTTGGCCTTCCTGTGACATCGGGTGCTGTAGGTGTCCTGGAGGGCAGGTGGCCCCATCAGGACACTGAAAAGATTTGGCATGGGCCCTCAGATCCTCAGAAAGTTATACAGCTGCACCACTGAGAGCATCTTGACCGGTTGCATCACCGCTTAATATGGAAACTGTTTGGCATACAACTGCAAGGCGCTACAGAGGGTACTGTGGTGTCAGAGGAAGGCCCTACAAATTTGACTCCAGGCACCCAAGTCACAGTCTGTTCTCTCTTCTGCCGCACGGCAAGCAGCACCGGAGCTGAAAAGGTACCCGATCAGCTTCTACCCCAAAGTCCTAAGACTGCTGAACAGTTAATCAAATGGGTACCGGGACTTTCTGCATTTCACCCCTACCTACATGTAGATAGTACTTTAATCAATCACCTAACCAAACATCCACGTACATATTACTTCCATCAATCACCACAATTATCTAGTACCCCAAAAATAATTGTATAGTTTATTGCCTGTGTATAAACAGTGCCTTGCAAAAGTATTCATCCCCCTTGGCATTTTTCCTATTTTGTTGCATTACAACCTGTAATTTAAATATATTTTTATTTCATGTAATGGACATACACAAAATAGTCCATATTGGTGAAGTGAAATTATAAAAATAAATTGTTTCAAAATAAAATAAAAAACGGAAAAGTGGTGCGTGCATATGTATTCACCCCCTTTACTATGAAGCCCCTGAATAAGATCTGGTGCGACCAATTACCTTCAGAAGTCACATACTTAGTTAAATAAAGTCCACCTTTGTGCAATCTGTCACATGATCTCAGCACATATACACCTGTTCTGAAAGGCCCCAGAGTCTGCAACACCACTAAGCAACGGGCACCACAAAGCAAGCGGCACCATGAAGACCAAGGCAGTCTCCAAAACAGGTCAGGGACAAAGTTGTGGAGAAGTACAGATCAGGGTTGGGTTATATTTTTTTTTATCAGAAACTTTGAACATCCCACGGAGCACTGTGAAATCCATTATTAAAAAATGGAAAGAATATGGCACCACAACAAACCTGCCATGAGAGGGCCACTCACGAAAACTCATGGACCTGGCAAGGAGGGCATTAATCAGAGAGGCAACAAAGAGACCAAAGATAACCCTGAAGGAGCTGCAAAGCTCCACAGTGGAGATTGGAGTATATGTCCATAGAACCACTTTAAGCTGTACACTCCCCAGAGCTGGGCTTTACAGAAGAGTGGCCAGCATTAAGCCATTGCTTAATGAAAAAAATAAGCAAACACGTTTTTTGTTCGCCAAAAGGCTTGTGGGAGGGAGACTCCTCAAACATATGGAAGAAGGTACTCTGGTCAGATGAGATTAAAATTGAGCTTTTTGGCCATCAAAGAAAACACTATGTCTGGCACAAACCCAACACCGCATCACCCTGAGAACACCATCCCCACAGTGAAGCATGGTGGTGGCAGCATCATGCTGTGGGGATGTTTTTCATCGGCAGGGATTGGGAAACTGTTAAGAATTGAAGGAATGATGGATGGCGCTAACCGCCATCCATCAAGAAATTCTTGAAGGAAACCTGTTTCTGTCTTCCAGAGATTTGGGACTGGGACGGAGGTTCACCTTCCAGCAGGACAATGACCCGAAGCATACTGCTAAAGCAACACTTGTGGTTTAAGGGGAAACATTTAAATGTCTTGGAATGGCCTAGTCAAAGCCCAGACCTCAATCCAATTGAGAATATGTGGTATGACTTAAAGATTGCTGTACACCAGCAGATCCCATCCAACTTGAAGTATCTGGAGCAGTTATGCCTTGAATAATGGGAAAAAAATCCCAGTGGTTAGATGTGCCAAGCGGGGTGAATAGTTAAGCATGCTCAAGTTTCCATTTTTTTTGTGTCTTATTTCTTTGTTTCTCAATAAAAAATATTTTACATCTTCAAAGTGGTAGGCATGTTGTGTAAATCAAATGATACAAACCTCCAAAAAAGGTTGTAAGGCAACGAAATAGGAAAAATGCCAAGGGGGTGAACACTTTCGGCAAGCCACTGTAGCCATGTCATTGATATTTTATTGTAACTATTTTATTTGTATCTATTTGCAAATGTTCTTGCTTTTTATCTGCATTGTTGGGAAAGTAAATATTTCACGCTATAGTCCACATTTGTTTTATTTGGCGCATGTGACAAATAAAATGTGATTTTGATTTGTGCAGTTTGTATAAGTATGCCCCCCCCCCAATGCAATTCTAAATTCTAATTTATCCAATGAGTTATTACTTTTGTGTCAAATTAACAAATTATTATAATTTGTTGAATTTATAATAATATTCCGACCTTGTTTAGCATTATCTAGTGCAAATATGGCATGAATCCACTTTGTATCCGTTTGAACCACTTTCAATGGGGGACTTTTATTTTGATGGCGAAGTGCAAATTCCACTATTGTGGCGAATCCTTATTGTGGCTAGCTTCACACAGGTCAATTTGGGTGCCACTGGCAGCGGATAGACAATGGAGCAGCTGGCTGTCTGATAGAAGATGCTATAATGAGGTCGTGCAGAATTCTTTCAGTGTGTTTGAGCAACCAAGATTAGGTTCTTAGCAGACCTAATATATAATACTCTCAAGATTCATTTTTTTGTACATATCTTGTCAAAGCAAATATCCCAGAATGGTGGACTGTCGTGAGCTAAATGGCTGCTTTGGCTTGATAATCTGATTATGACTTGCTGTGAGAGTTTGGGAAACCATAGACCATATGGAGTGAACTGTCTTGGGTCCCCTGTTTGTTACTAATAGGCTGATGAGAATTGTGAGGGTCTGTTGCTCAGATACCTCCCCATAGAGAAATGTAAACAGATCTCAAGGGCCACAGGTGACAGGGACTGCATTTTACTCAACCACTGTGTTTGTTATTGCACAGTAGATTATTTGCTCAGTTTATATGAGCCTATTGCATGCTCAACGGCTCTCGATCAATTATATACATTCATTACCACAACAATACCGTTTAGATTTCCCTATGCTTGAAACATTTACATTTTTATTTGATCAAGTTTTCTCCTCAGGCTCAGTCACTTTTTGGCCTCTCCTTGGGTGCAATCCTAAGTATTTAACAATGAGATCCACTGCCTTAACCAATGGTGTCTACTGTGGGTGTGTGCCGGGCAATTAGCCTAACCAAGGAAACCTTCCAAGTTCCAACCAACCCACTAATCAACCAACCAACCAAAGCATAAAGGAGCATTGACGGAAACATTTGAGGCTACACTGGACTAGTAGGATTTAGACCAGGGGTGTCAAACTCATTCCATGGAGGGATGAGTGTCTGCCGGTTTTTGTTTCAGTTAATACCTAAACAACCAGGTGTGGGGAGTTCTTACTAATTAGTGACCTTAATTCATCAATCAAGTACAGGGGAGGAGTGTGAACCTGCAGACCCTCGGCCCTCCGTGGAATGAGTTTGGATGGTCTTAAATCCCGTGTCAAACAATCAAATTCAAACAAATGGCTACTGCTGTGCCTTAGTTCTGATAATCAGCTGCCAGTGCCTGCAGACACAGAGTTCAATCATTTATCTCTAGTGTAATTTTTTAACAAAGTTGTGCACATGTGTCTAATACCAGACCCTCTTTGATAAGAAGAATGCTGCCAAAAAGAGGGAGGAGGAGGCAGCAGCAGCAGCAGCGGCGGCGAACGGCAGTGGCGATGGGGGCAAGCCCGAGGGAGGAGGTGGAGGAGCCAAGAAGAAGGGAGGAGAGAAGTTGTCAGTGGAGAGGGTGTACCAGAAGAAGACCCAGCTGGAGCACATCCTACTGAGGCCCGACACCTACATCGGCTCTGTGGAACCGGTCACCCAGGTGGGTTCGGTTTCTTAATGACTGTGGACGTCTAGCTTGTGTTCAGGAGGGTGCAAAAGAAAACTTGTGAGAAGAAAAAAATGTCACTGCTGTTTTGTGCCAAATGAACTTTTCTCATATTCTACACCAGTGGATCCCAAACGGAGAGGTTCGGCTTTAAACTTACTCTTGAAAGTTGTAACAGGTGAATGCACAAGGTGTAATTTTGAAATTGGGTAGTGAATCATCAGCTCCTCTTGTCATGTTAGTCATTGCAGACCGTAGAGCTATTTATAACTGGTCAGAAATGTCCAGATACACTAGCCCATGTCAGCTAACGTTTTTTTATTAGGTTTCTTTGCCCATAGATGTTGTTGTAATTTTCTTGTCACTCAAATATCACATGAATATACACTAGACATGGCAAAGTTTATAGAATTGAAACAACATTTTATTAAAAACTGCTAAATGTTCTTTGCACCCCATGACAAAATGTGTAGAATTGCAGGAAATAAGCTTCAAACCTGCAAAATTCTCTCTACCAATGAGGGGTGTAAACAGTTTGTGTCATAAACAGTGCTTGTGTCCTTAGAAATAAGACATTCCACATGCTGGAAGGGGGGCCCGAGTGAAACAGTTTGGGAAGCCCTGTTCTACACAACGTTAGCCACAACAACATCCAGTTCTATAGATGGATCTAACAGAGAAATCTGGTGTTGCTCTTTGTTGTTGTTGCGTAGTCAAGTATTATGAATGGTTGATCAATAGACCTATCTATTTCAACCCTTTCAGCAAATGTGGGTTTTCGATGAAGACCTTGGAATGAATCTACGAGAAATCACCTACGTCCCTGGATTATACAAAATCTTTGATGAAATTCTTGGTAAGTCTATTTATCAGGGTATTTTAAAGCAGAACATACACAGGTAACAAGGTGGTCATTATGAGCTAGCCATAGCACTCAGTTAATTGTTATTAGGCTCTTATTAATCAGTTATTATCCCTTTATATCAGGCCCAGTTATTACTGTAATGGCCTCTGGTGGATTTTGCCTCAAGATCGGCAGGTAGGGGCCTCCCGAGTGGCGCAGCGTTCTAAGGCACTGTATTGCAGTGCTAGAGGCGTTACTACAGACCCTGGTTCATTCCCAGGCTGTGCCACAACCAGACATGGCCGGGAGTCCCATAGGACTCGTCGTCCAGGTTGGGAGTGTTTGGCCGGTAAAGCTACTCCTTGTGGTGGGCTTGGTACCTGCAGGCTGACCACGGTCACCAGTTGAACAGTGTTTCCTCTGACACATTAGTGCGGCTGGCTTCCAGGTTAAGCTGGCAGGTGTTAAGGGGCGCGGAGGACGAATGACTCCACCTTCGCCTCTCCTGAGCCCGTGTTGCAGCGATGAGAGAAGATCAGAATTAGGAAGAAAAAGGGGGTAAAAAAGCAGCAGGTAGCCTAATAATTAGCCAGAAGGTTGCTGGAATCCCCGAGCAGACTAGGTGAATCCCCGAGCAGACTAGGTGAGAAATCTAGTTGCTACTGTAAGTCTCTGGATAAGAGCGGCTGCTAATTGACTAAAATGTAAATGTAAGCGATCATAAAAATCTAAATTGTTTGACGTAGATTCTATTTTAGGTATACTTTTCTATGCCAGTCGACCAGTCTAAATTTGACATTTGATTAATTTAGCAGACACTTTTATCCAACACGGGCTTACATACAGTCAATCTATTGTTGTAGGTATGATGATATTATTTTTGTACACCAGTGACTGGAGATGAAAACCAGATTTTTAGCTCAGCTTAATATCTGGTCCAACAATACCTCTGAAACATCTATTAGATGTAACCAGTTGTATAGAGGAGCTAGCTTGTCCTTGTGTGTTCTGTGTCACTCTCCTCGCTTCTACTCCTCATGTAGTAATTTGTCTGGAATGAAGAGCCGTCTGAGGAAATCTTTTATTGGTTGTCAGTCGCACACTGATTAAGGCAAGCGGCAGTAGAATCCAGCACTAGTCTCGCTTATGTGTTTGACTGACTGGCACATTAACATGGTGTACAACCGATTATTGTACCGGAAAATGTTAGGCGTATGCATTGATTAAAAGATGAATACCCCTGTCCTGTAACAGTACGTTTATACTAGGCAGTACCTTGAGCGATCAAACTACTGGAACTAGGTCAAATGCAATGGAAGGAGACACGAGAAGTCATCAAGTTTTTTTGCTCCGCACACTGTGCTCATTTAGCTGTTTTATACTGGTGATAAGGTAAAGACAGCCGCCTGTCCTCGCTGCCCAAATATTCACTAGTTCCTACCACATCACCTGTAATTACTGACTAGACACAACTCATACAGGGTCAGTCACACAATGTCACATTACAACCAAAGCAAAGGCTTTCTAATGCAAACCGTATAACACACAGGAGACTTGATTGAGGCTATTTGACTTTTCAATATGTTTTCAGTATGCAAGACTTGCTGTGTTGAAAGGATGTGGTTTTGGATTTTATAGGCCAGGCAACATTTAGGCTATTGATTCTCAAGTGTGTCTAAAGCTCTTGATGAAAATGCCAGTACCAAGTATCTTTTCGATAGTTTCTATCAACACAATTGAATCCCTGCAGCCTACTACTTCTCATTTCAACATGTTTTTCTCTACTCCACAGTCAACGCGGCCGACAACAAACAGCGGGATAAGAGCATGTCGACCATAAAGATCTCCATTGATCCGTAAGTACACATGACCAGTAAGCAGTTGTCAATCATTGGTCAAGTCCAAAAACCGTACTGTGCACATGGCTTAGGTAGGCACAGCAGCTTCTATCTGATGCAGGTGTCATGAATCCGTCATTATCATAAGTTCTGTTTAACAGTTCTGTTTTGTGTCGGCAAAGCCCTCAGCTCGTGTGTAGGAGTCAAATCATTTGAGCATAGCAGCGCCGCCTCAAAAAAAAATGCGCAGTGCATGCTGCCTAGGTGGGTGCAGCCGCTTCTTTTCATCGGAAAACAATGGCTCACCCATTGCCATTTTTGCTGTTAGAATGTGAAAGCCCTTTCAAGCATCACTTTGAGGTAGTTGAGTGAGTGGCTGTTTAGAAGATTTAAACAAGATGTATAAATGTAACATGGTGCTTTCATTCTTTAATGCCATCAGATTGTCATGCTGCCTGGGTCTCTAGACTTCTTGCCGTTAAATGATTGATCTTTTAGCGGCGTTAGGTGGAAATGGTTCTGGTTGACCAATAAAACCCAATAGTTAAACTCACTAAGTAGCCTTATAAACAGACACTGCCTTCAGAAAGTATTCATACCCCTTGACTTATTCCACTTTTTTTTACTTTACAGCGTGAATTCAAAGTAGATTTAATGCATGTTGTTTTTCTCACCCATCTACACACAATACCCAATAATGACAAAGTGAAATTTTGTAATTTTTTTTGTGCAAATTTATTAAAAATAGAATGCAGAAATATCTTATTTACAGTATTCACACTCCTGAGTCTTTACAGCTGTGAGTGTTTCTTTTACTCCTAATTTAGGCTTGCTGTAATAAAGGGGTTGAATACTTAATAGCTCAATACATTTCAGCTTTTCATTTTTCATTAATTTGTAAGATTTCAAAAAACATTATTCCACTTTGACATAATGGGGTATTGTGTGTAGGCCAGTAACAAAAACATCTACATTTTAATCCATTTTAAATTCAGGCTGAAATGCAACAATATTTGAAAAAGTCAAGGTGTGTGATTACTTTCTGAAGGCACTGTATCAAAGCATGAGGATTTTTCTGTGGGAGGATGTCTTTGACAATGCAGAGCATCCAATTTGTTGAAGTGATCGGACCACTGTGATGCCTGTGGGGTATGTTTGTGTTAAAGTCTGCATTGTGCATGGATCAGCTGAGTATTTAGCTGTAGGTTGATCCGTGGCACAGTTCTTGGTGGTCTTGGTAGTTAGCTAGCAGCAAGGGGCTTTAGGGGATGGGCTTAGGGAGAACAGAGTGAAGATGTGGAGGAGAGAAGCTCCAGAGGAGAAAGAGATGAGAGGGGAGCGGTGGAGAGGAGAGGTAAGAGAAAAGAGGAGATGGAAGGAGGGTGTGAGGGAGATAACAGGACCATGGAGAGACAGGGAGGTACTGAAGAGGCTGATAGATCTCTGGGTAGAGAGAGAGACAGGGAGGTACTGTAGAGGCTGATAGATCTCTGGGTAGGTCTTAATGAACAGTCGGTTCTGGAATTCAGGGAGCTCATTTAACATGCTGTTCACCTACGGCACGGCAACCACAGCAATCTGCCGAACGCTCGTATTCCTCTGGGGTTTCTGTCTTCACACACAGGGAGAGAAAGAGCAGACCGCTTAGCCCCAGTGTCCTTAAGCAGAGCTCCCGGTCTTCTCCCTGTGAGGCCAGTCTGCACTTCTCTCTCCCTATAAGGCCCTGTCATATCTCTCCTCTTATGCACTCAGGACATGCGTTGGGAGTCCAGAACCCCCTAACGATTATCAGGTCGCTAATGGCCTGGTACTCAGGGCTCGATTGTCCCTCTAACCAGTCAATGCAAATGCTATCGAAAATCACATCAAACACATCATCAAAACAGTATGTGCGTTTAAAACTCATCTCACTGTGATCCATTTGAAGAAAGGAGTTCAACAATGGGTTGAAACTGAGTGGATACCTGCTCACTGGATGTTGTTTCAAAACCTAAAGCTGTCCACATGCTTCCCAGCTGAAACAGTTCAGAAGAGTTTGTGCATATATTATGACAACATTTAGTGATGCTTATGTTCGTTTCGGACTTCGTGAGGGGTTTGTCAGTTGTTCGGGCACACAACATATTTTCTTGCAGCAAATCACTGAGGCCGTCATTGTAAATAAGAATTTGTTCTTAACTGACTTGCCAAGTTAAATAAAGGTTAAATAAAGACGCCCCTTCGTCGGTGATAGGTCAACAGTAAGGATTCTTCAGGAAAGTCTTTCTTGTCATCCAATGAGAGAAGACTTGTTTTCATGCACATTGTTTGGTGCAGTATTTCCAAATAAAACCTCTTAGTTCGATGTAAAATTGCGCAACTAAGATCTCCTTGACAAAAACGTCAACTCAGTAAATGTCATTAATTGTATCTTAGATTAATTCTGACTATTTTGAGGAAGTGTATACTGGTTACGGCGTCTCAAAATGGACAAACAGTACTATTTCCGCTTATTTCTCTTTTTTTCAAGCGAATGTCTTTAAGGGAGTATACGAGCACACTCGTTCGCCTTGCCGACCTCAGCTAGCCGCCAGCCGAACTAAAGCATGCTGACACCTTTACACAATGAAATGAACAGCACTTTATAAGGTGATGATTAATTCAAAACCTCCATATGCATATTAGAGCGTATGCATACGCATAGAACTATGTATGAGCCCAAGCCCGGAAAAATATAGAAGTAGACCAACTCATATTCTGTTCTTCTGAAATACATTTTCTTCATATCATAATGTTTCTTTAGAGCTGAATAAAATAAATCATGGATGTATTGTGATGGTGTATATTAAATTGATTTATTAGACTTTTTAAAATGTAGATGTTCCAAAAGCACACATCAGTGGCTTGTATGCATGGAGGCCTGGAGATGCTCAACATGTTGTTAATTAACGGTCAGTTACCGTGAGAACGGATGTATTTTGCATGACAGTAACCAGCTGACAAAATGTCATTACCGCCAGAGCCCTAATCTAAAGGTTAGTACGTCTAAATGGAAATACGTAATGATTATTCAAGTTGGGTCATGATGTTTCTGTCTGTTCTGTGAATTTCTTTGGCATGCATTGTTTATCCCTTCTTGTTTATCCCGCCTAGTTTATTCCTACATTCATCATCCTCCTCTCTTCCTTCAGTGAGTCCAACACCATCACCATCTGGAACAATGGTAAAGGCATCCCTGTGGTGGAACACAAAGATGAGAAGATGTACGTTCCCGCACTCATCTTCGGACACCTCCTCACCTCCAGTAACTACGACGACGAGCAGAAGAAAGTCACAGGTGACAAAATCACTCTGAAAACGAGAATCTAATTAATTAATTAATTATTGTCCATTTGTGTAACACCATTTCATATGGTTTCGATAAAGCTTCAGACAGAACGTCCAACCTAAACCATTTTTACTGTCTGCTTTTATGATCTCAACTGAATAGTTTTGTGGTAGCCCTTGCAGTGCTTAGTAACACAACACTGGAGTGAGTGAATGACTATAGCTCTTCAAGGACAATCTCTCCATAGATAAAAGCATGTCTCCCTTCTGTTTTCCTCCTAGGTGGAAGGAACGGGTACGGTGCTAAACTCTGCAATATCTTCAGCACAAAGTTCACAGTGGAAACTGCATGCAAGGAGTACAAACACAGCTTCAAACAGGTACAGACAACGAGAAAGCACAGTGTGATTGACATCTGTTGTTTAGTCAACCTTGAAAATAACATTCTTCAAACAGCTGAACTCCAGTTGATGTTTTGCAGGAGTACAGTATGTAAGGGGGTGAGTATGAGTTGATTTGCACTGTCGAGGGTGGTCTCACAGGACTTCTATGTTGATATTGTAGGATTCTACATAGTTTTGGGGTATTTCGGTTATTTCTCGTAAGCTAGATGGTTGTTGTCTTTGTTTGTGTGGTTTGTCCTACAATTGTCACTTTCAATGAAATGACTCACCAAAATAGTGATGGTTCGTTCAATCAGTTTCACAAGGCTTTTTATTAACTCGTATCTCTTTGATGGAATTTCACCATTCACCATATTTAATTGGGGCAGCAGGGTAGCCTAGTGGTTAGAGCGTTGGACTAGTAACCGGAAGGTTGCAAGTTCAAATCCCTGAGCTGACAAGGTACAATCTGTCGTTCTGCCCCTGAACAGGTAGTTAACCCACTGTTCCTAGGCAGTCATTGAAAATATTAATTTGTTCTTAACTGACTTGCCTATATAAATAAAGGTAAAATAAATAACTAGAATTTTTTTCTTAAGATGTGAAGAATGTAGTGCATTTCATGACAATCTCTGTCCCCTTCTTTCTCTCTATTTCCCCCTATTTTTATCTCCCCCTCTTTCTCTCTCCCTCCTTAGACCTGGCAGAACAACATGGGGAAGACGAGCGACCCCAAGATAAAGTTCTTTGATGGGGACGACTTCACGTGCGTGACCTTCCAACCGGACCTGTCCAAGTTCAAGATGGAGAAGCTGGACATGGACATCGTGGCTCTGCTCACCAAGAGGGCTTACGACATTGCTGGCTCCTGCAAGGGCGTCAAAGTCATGCTCAACGGGAAGAAACTCCCTGTAAGTCTCCCTGCCCCATGTAACCAACCGCACATAGTAAGATGGGCTGTCCCATATACACAGACTGTATGCTGTACATAAGGTGCCAAGTCTTGGAAGACCCTGGGAAGAACGTTTTGACTTGGGAAAAAACCATTTCACTACACCTGTTTCAATACAATGTAATTTGCTAATAACCGTTCCACAACCAGAGCCACTATCCAGACCTGGTTTAGGCTCCTCTCACCTGTCCTTGTCCTCCCAGGTGACAGGGTTCCGCAGCTATGTGGACCTGTACGTGAAGGACAAGCTGGATGAGGTGGGCGTGGCCCTAAAGGTGGTCAACGAGTCCGTCAACGAGCGTTGGGAGGTGTGTCTCACCATGAGTGAGAAGGGATTCCAACAGATCAGCTTTGTCAACAGTATCGCCACCACCAAGGTAACATCCCCTCAGGGAATTATGTTGTTATTTTACCAGAAATCTACCCTTTGATTTAGAAAACTATGACTTGACCAATCTAGGAATAATGGTTGAAAGGAAGTGCCATTTGCACGTGTAAATATGCTGGGATGAGTGTGCATTTTAATGGTATTCACATCTTGGAGTATGACTTTAATCACTTTCTACCACATTAGACATGTTTTATGTACTACACTGCTTGTTTTGTGTCATTCAGGGTGGCAGACACATTGATTACGTGGTGGACCAGATCGTAGCCAAGCTAATAGAGGTGGTGAAGAAGAAGAACAAAGCTGGTGTCTCAGTCAAACCCTTCCAGGTTAGTTATTGCTATCTTATTACTGTGTTATTTCTGTCATGTTACTACAATAGTGTTACTAGTGGTTACATTCTTAGTACACTGGTATAGGAGCAACCTAATGTAAAGTCTGGTCAGTCTTAATGCTTTGTTTTTCTCTCTATCAGGTGAAGAACCACATCTGGGTGTTTGTGAATGCGTTGATCGAGAACCCAACGTTTGACTCCCAGACCAAGGAGAACATGACCCTCCAAACCAAGAGCTTTGGTTCTAAGTGTCCTCTGTCTGAGAAGTTCATCAGAGCGGTAAGGAGATTCTTCTTCTTAAATGACTTTTCTTTACCACAGTGAAATATCACTACCTCCTTCATGTGTACATCCTATGTTGTGCATTTACTCTCTACATACACTGTTTCCTCACTGAGAAAGTCAAGTTATTTAGATTGAATTGATATCATATGATCCTAAAATCTGTTCCATGTCCTCTTGTGTTCTCAGTTCACCTGGAGTATTAAACAATGATATATCATATTCAATTATTTATTTTGTCTGCAGGCGACTAACTGTGGCATTGTGGAGAGTATCCTGAACTGGGTGAAGTTCAAGGCCCAGACACAACTCAACAAGAAGTGTTCTTCAGTGAAGTACAGCAAGATTAAAGGCATCCCCAAGCTGGACGACGCCAACGATGCCGGTAAGACAACCACAACGACTCTGCCCTGTTCCTAATCAATTATCCACCAAGAGGGCCTATTTTACCAAATGTTTACATTGACACTAGTTGAAGATATTTAATTAGGCTGGGGGAACAGAGCTAGGCGGTTGGGCCCCACCCCACTTATAAAACATTAGGGGAAACACTGTTTCCCTCATTGTCGTCACACGTCATCAGAGTGAGCAGTTGATCACTGTATGCTGGAAAACATCCAGTTTGTTATTTTTGATAAAAACAAAACCGCTGTTAATTAAATAAGAATACCAAACTTGTTTTTGTGTGGATTCTGCGACGTGTTTAGCTTTTAACATCCAGAAAACACTGCTAACCAAACAACAGTGCTAGGTGGCTGTATTACAGACACCAGTTGTCGTCATGGAAAGACGCATTGTTAAAAACTTTTGAAAAACAGTAAAGAGACAATCTGGATACTAAGGAGATCCTGAGGGAAATCGACGAGTACCAACAGCTTTACGCTATGGAGGAACAACATACTCCATCATGGAAAGTTATTAATCTATATGGTCCAAATCAGGATGATCCACACTTCTTTGAAAATATTTATACCAAGCAACAAATGATCAAATCATTACGGTAGGAGACAAAAACACAGTGTTAAGTACCTTGATGGACCGTAAAGGTAATCACTCTACAAAGTATCATCACACCTTGCCCTTAACGAAATCACAAATATTATGGACACATTAGAAATAGTGGATATTTGGAGACTAAAAAACTCCCACCTAGTGAGATACACATGGAGGAGACTTAATTGTGTCTTTCTCTCTTGCATCAAAGGTTAAAGTTTTAATAGGAGACAGAATGTGATCAGATCATCATCTAATTGGCCTTCACATAACTCTTATAGATTTTCCACGTGGATGGGGATATTGAACATTTAATCATAGTTTACTGGAGGACAACTTATTTATAAATGATTTTGTCTTAGTTAAAACTGAATTTTTTTCAGTATATTATAGGAACAGAAAATCCACTTATTGTTTGGGATACATTTTAAATGTACCTTCATTGAATTCAATATTCATCAATAATAAAAAAGCAGTTTCTGGCTAAAGAGACAAGACTAACAAGGGAAATCCATGAACTAATAGTACAGGTAGATAGCAATAAAAACAATACTACAGAGATACAAAATAATAAGTTAGAGGAAAAACAAAAATAACTCAAGAACAATCTAATGTAATCTATTACAAAAATAAAGCAAACTGGATGGGAATATGGAGAAAAATGCACAAAATTCTTCCTGATTCTCCAACACAGGAACGCTAACAAAAATAATTTGCAGAAACTCATTACTGAAGACAAAGTAATCTATGATTCCCCGAATTATATTTTAAAAGGGGAAGCTAAATATTTTAAGCAGATATTCTCTTTTCCGTCTCATCCTCTCCCACTGAATGAAGATTACAGTAAGGAATAATACAAAACATGGAAAATTAACAAATGTACAGAAAGATCAGTGCGAAGGCCAAATTACAGAGGAGGAACTTTTTTTAAGGCTATTAAATCCTTTCAGTCTGGAAAAACCCCAGGGCTTGATGGCATACCGGTGGAGGTACAGTTGAAGTCGGAAGTTTACATACACTTTGGTTGGAGTCATTAAAACTAGTTTTTCAATCACTCCACAAATTTCTTGTTAACAAACTATAGTTTTGGCAAGTCGGTTTGGACATCTACTTTGTGCATGACACAAGTCATTTTTCCAACAACTGTTTATTTCACAAGATTATTTCACTTATAATTCACTGTATCACAATTCCAGTGGGCCAGAAGTTTACATACACTAAGTTGACTGTGCCTTCAAACAGCTTGAAAATTCCCCAAAATTATGTAATGGTTTTAGAAGCTTCTGATAGGCTAATTGACATCATTTGAGTCAATTGGAGGTGTGCCTGTGGATGTATTTCAAGGCCTACCATCAAACCTGGTGCCTCTTTGCTTGACATCATGGGAAAATCAAAATAAATCAGCCAAGACCTCAGAAAAAAAATTGTAGACCTTCACAAGTCTGGTTAATCCTTGGGAGCAATTTCCAAACGCCTGAAGGTACCACGTTCATCTGTACAAACAATAGCACGCAAGTATAAACACCATGGGACCACGCAGCCGTCATACCGCTCAGGAAGGAGACGCGTTCTGTCTCTTAGAGATGAACGTACTTTGGTGTGAAAAGTGCAAATCAATCCCAGAACAACAGCAAAGGACCTTGTGAAGATGCTGGAGGAAACGGGTACAAAATTATCTATATCCACAGTCTTATATCGACATAACCTGAAAGGCTGCTCAGCAAGGAAGAAGCCACTGCTCCAAAACCGCCATTAAAAAAGCCAGACTACGGTTTGCAACTGCACATGGGGTCAAAGATTGTACTTTTTGGAGAAAAATAGAACTGTTTGGCCATAATGATAATCGTTAAGTTTGGAGGAAAAATGGGGAGGCTTGCAATCTGAAGAACACCATCCCAACCGTCACGCACGGGGGTGGCAGCATCATGTTGTGGGGGTGTTTTGCTGCAGAAGGGTCTGGTGCACTTCACAAAATAGATGGCATCATGAGGTTGGAAAATGTATGTGGATATATTGAAGTAACATCTCAAGACATCAGTCAGGAAGTTAAAGCTTGGTCGCAAATGGGTCTTCCAAATGGACAATGACCCCAAACATACTTCCAAAGTTGTATCAAAATGGCTTAAGGACAACAAAGTCAAGGTATTGGAGTGGCCATCACAAAGCCCTGACCTCAATCCTATAGAAAATTTGTGGACAGAACTGAAAAAGTGTGTGCGAGCAAGGAGGCCTACAAACCTGACTCAGTTACACCAGCTCTGTCAGGAGGAATGGGCCAAAATTCACCCAACTTATTATGGGAAGCTTGTGGAAGGCTACCTGAAATGTTTGACCCAAGTTAAACAATTTAAAGGCAATGCTATCAAATACTAAGTGAGTGTATGTAAACTTCTAACCCACTGGGAATGTGATGAAAGAAATAAAAGCTGAAATAAATAATTCTCTCTACTATTATTCTGACATTTCACATTCTTAAAATAAAGTGGGGATCTTAACTGGCCTAAGACAGGGCATTTTTACTTGGATTAAATGTCAGGAATTGTGAAAAACTGAGTTTAAATGTATTTGGCTAAGGTGTATGTTAACTTCTGACTTCAACTGTATTTCAAACTTTTTTGATATACTAAATGCTAGATTGTTTTACCTACTCCTATAGAAATGGTTGTCTGTCAAGTACTCAGCAGGAAAGTCTGATTTCACTATTATTAAAACAAGACCCAGATGGCAAATATAAAGGTCCAGTCTATTAAAAAAAACCTGGAGGCCCCTTAAACTTAAGTGTTGTGATGCAAAAATACTAGCGAAATGCATAGCACCTAGAATTAAAAGGGTTTTTACCAGGTATTGTTCATCCTGATCAGACAGGTTTTTTACATGGACGATACATTGGAGATAATATACGACAACTACTAGAAATAATAGAACATCATGAAACATCTAAGAAGCCAGGCCTGGTATTTATAGCAGATTTTGAAAAGTAATTTGATAAAGTTAGACTGGATTTTATTTATAAATGCCTGGATTTTTTTAAATTTCGGTAATTCTCTTATAAAATGGGTAAAAGTAATGTATAGCAACCCCAGGTGTAAAATAGATAGCGGCTGCGTCTCCGAGAGTTTTGAATTGTTAAGAGGAGTTAAGGATGTCTGGTGTCACCATATCTATTCGTTATGGCCATTGAAATGCTAGCTATTAAAATGAGATCCAATAACAACATTATAGGATTAGAAATCCAAGGCTTAAAAACGAAGGTGTCCATGTATGCCGATGACTCAAGTTTTATGTTAAGTCTGCAAGCTAGATCCCTGCAATGTCTCATTGAAGATCTGGCTAACTTTTCTGGCCTCTGGACTAAAACCTAGTTATGACTATGTATTGGCTCTTAAAAAAATCCAACTTTTACATTACCCTGCAGTTTACCTATAAAATGGGATGATGGTGAAGTAGACAAACTTGGTATTCCTATCACAAAATAATAAATAAGCTCTCCACAATGAATTTCAATAGAGAAGTAAAAATAGACAAGATCCTGCAACCATGGAGAGGTAAATGCCTGTCTATTTATGGAAAAATTGCCCTGATTAACTCCTTAGTCATATCTCAGTTTACTCTGCTGCCTACTCCTGATGATGCTGGCTAGAACAAATATTATGACTGAACTCAAATGTGCTGGTTGATAAAATACCTGTATTTATTGGAAAGATGTTTGAAAAGGGTATTTTGTTCTTAAATTATATTGTAAATTGGAATGGTAGAGTTATGTCTTTCATGGAGTTATCAGAATTGTATGGGACGATCGGCTCAATCCAAGAGTACAACCAATTTATTACAGCATTAACCCAAAAATGGAGGAGGCAGGTGGCAGCGGGAGGAGATGGGGAACTGGTCTTTCTGCCAAATATAAAGGATCAAAACTGTCAGAGGAATAAAAATAGCATAAATAGGAATGTATACCAGTTTCATTTGAGGACCAGGATGTTGACAACTGTACCACACAGATTGCAAAATAGTTGGGAGAGAGTTTCCATGGTACAGGGTGTATGAGTTGATATATAAAACGATGCAAGATTCAAGACTTCGTGCTTTTCAGCTAAAATTATTATATAGAGTTCTTGCCATCACCAAAATGTTGAATATCTGGGGCATAAAATCATCAACGCTCGGCAGATTTTGTTGTGAGGATACAGAATCAATAGACCATTTATTTTGGTATTGCCCTCAGGTAGCCTGTTTCTGGTCTCAGGTTAAGGAATGGCTAAAAATGCATAACATTTGATCTAAAATTGACCCTAGAAATAGTACTGTTAGGAGATCTGGACCGGGTCAGTCAATTACTAATATACTAATACTCTTAGTAAAAGTATTTATCTTCAACTTGCAATCTGTGCATTCTATTCGATTACATAGATTGAAATTGTACGTTAAACATCACAGCATAGTTTAAAGATATACACTACCGTTCAAAAGTTTGGGATCACTTAGAAATGTCCTTGTTTTTGAAAGAAAATATATTTTTTGTCCATTAAAATAACATTAAATTGAGCAGAACGTCCTCAACTGACAGCTTCATTAAATAATACCTGCGAAACACCAGTCTCGACATCAACAGTGAAGAGGAGACTCCGGGATGCTGGCCTTGTAGGCAGAGTTCCTCTGTCCAGTGTCTGTATTCTTTTGCCCGTCTTAATGTTTTTCTTTTTATTGGCCAGTCTGAGATGTGGCTTTTTCTTTGCAACTTTATTTGACAGAGGAACTCTGCCTAGAAGGCCAGCATCTCGGAGTCTCCTCTTCACTGTTGATGTTGAGACTGGTGTTTTGTGGGTACTATTTAATGATGCTGCCAGTTGAGGACTTGTGAGGCGTCTGTTTCTCAAACTAGACACTCTAATGTACTTGTCTTCTTGCTCAGTTGTGCACTGGGGCCTCCCACTCCTCTTTCTATTCTGGTTAGAGCCTGTTTGCGCTGTTCTGTGAAGGGAGTAGTACATAGCGTTGTACGAGATCTTCAGTTTCTTGGCAATTTCTCGCATGGAATAGCCTTCATTCCTCAGAACAAGAATAGACTGATGAGTTTCAGGAGAAAGTTCTTTGTTTCTGGCTATTTTGAGCCTGTAATCGAACCCACAAATGCTGATGCTCCAGATACTCAACTTGTCTTAAGAAGGCCAGTTTTATTGCTTCTTTAACAGGACAACTGTTTTCAGTTGTGCTAACATAATTGCAAAGGGTTTTCTAATGATCAATTAGCCTTTTAAAATGATAAACTTGGATTAGCTAACACAACGTGCCATTTGAACACAGGAGTGATGGTTTCTGATAATGGGCCACTGTACGCCTATGTAGAGATTCCATAAAAAATCTGCCGTTTCCAGCTACAATAGTCATTTACAATATTAACAATGTCTACACTGTATTTCTGATCAATTTGACGTTATTTTAATGGACAAAAAAAAATAATTCTTTCTAAAACAAGGACATTTCTAAGTGACCCCCAAACTTTTAACTTTTTCATGTTGCTTAGAAATCCGAAGAGAGTAGCCAGCAGAGATAGGTGGGCTGGGCTGAGGGAAGCTGAGGGTTGGGATGTGGAATTGGAGACAAGTGGGAGTGGCGTTTCTGGGCGGGAGATAGAATGATGGTCAAATATAAAGTATTAAAAATAAAACATAATAAAAAGTAAGTTTGAATGACACTGAGAGGCAGTGTTTTTTGAGGCTGATGCCGTGCAGGGGGGCTGTGGGAGGGGTCTCGGGTAGTGGAGGGACAGCTATGTGGAACTGTGGGGGGATCTTGGAGGGTTTGCGTCCCAGTCTTTTTTGGCCTTGTGGGAGATCTGTTGACGTGCCCTTGAGCAGGGCATTGACCCTGGATGCCTCTGTGTGTCGCTCTGAATGGGAGTCTGTTGGATGACTGGTGTGGTATAGTTGTTGAGTGGCTTCACTGCAAGTATATTGTATGTTTTGGATATTCAAAAAATAAAAATAAAACATTGTTTAAACACTCGCTGAACTGCACGTTTTACTCCTGTCTTCACCCCAGGTGGTAAACACTAGCTGAACTGCACGTTTTACTTCTGTCTTCACCCCAGGTGGTAAACACTCGTCTGAATGCACTCTGATCCTGACTGAGGGGGACTCAGCCAAGTCCCTGGCCGTCTCCGGGCTCGGCGTCATCGGGCGTGATCGCTATGGTGTCTTCCCACTAAGAGGAAAGATCCTGAATGTACGGGAGGCCACACACAAACAGGTGAGAGAGTAGAGAGCTGTTAGGTTGGTCTGGGAGAGTGTATGGGTGATTACAATCTAAATGATTCAAGTAGCTATCAGACTTACACCACAATAATAAGTTATCTTGTAAAGAGATAATTACTGAAGGGAAATACATAAATGATTTCCCAAATGTGGGGCAATAACCATTCAGATCAACTGAAAAGGAAATTGAGATCAACTGAAGCCAAACTCCACCAGAGCTAGAGTGGCCCACCCTGCCTATATTATGTTAGGGGAAACACTGACACAATCCATTTTTCTCTTTCCCACCAGATCATGGAGAACGCAGAGATCAACAACATCATCAAGATCGTGGGTCTGCAGTACAAGAAGAGCTACGACGACCCAGAGTCTCTGAGATCCCTACGCTACGGCAAGATCATGATCATGACCGATCAGGTTCTAATACTTTATCAATCCCACCAACGACTGACGTCTATAATTGACCCATGTCTTGGGATTTTCATCATCAATAATTGTAACAACAATGA
The DNA here is from genome assembly GCF_045791955.1 of Oncorhynchus clarkii lewisi. Lineage (NCBI taxonomy): Eukaryota > Metazoa > Chordata > Actinopteri > Salmoniformes > Salmonidae > Oncorhynchus > Oncorhynchus clarkii. The sequence goes on from NC_092178.1 coordinate 23,434,358, forward strand.
GCGTAAAGCATCTTTCATACAGTATGCATGTTCAAAGCCTTGTTTTGTTGAAGTTACACTCTAAGGTTACTCTGAAATGGCATGATATTCCCTATATAGTATGGTGTAATGCACCAAAAGTAATGCACTACATATGGAATAGGTTATCCTTTTGGATGCACCCTTGGGTCATAACAATCCATACTAATAGTGTGTGTTTGTGTTGATGATCTGCTGACAGGATCAGGATGGCTCCCATATCAAGGGTTTGCTCATCAACTTCTTCCATCACAACTGGCCATCCCTGCTCAAACACACCTTCCTGGAGGAGTTCATCACGCCCATCGTTAAGGTAAGACTCACACAGGTAATAGCAGGGGTTCTGGGCTATTACACACATTCTATATAGTCAAAGTAAGATTCATACATTGGTACAGCCGGTCCCAATTTTCTCCCTATCACTTCCCCTTGGCTTGAACTCTTCAGTGTTTGCAAATCTACACTGGCTGAAACCTCCATCATAGGACAAGGACTACATGACACAGTCGTGACCTCTAATTTCAGCTTATGGCAACTTACTTTAAACTGTTATAAAACACAAACAACGTTTAGATTGGCTTAAAACTGGCAAGCATGGTTGTAATGCTGCTTTGAACTCTTTCCTGCAGGTGAACAAGAATAAACAGGAGCATGCTTTCTACAGCATTCCAGAGTTTGACGAATGGAAGAAACAGACAGTCAACTTTAAAACCTGGCATATAAAGTACTACAAAGGTTTGTTCATCACATGTGGATCATCCTCCAAACTAACCATTATTGTTAGAAGCTATTCTGTTTCACACTACTGAGGCAAATCGAGCCAAGCTCTACTGTACTGGCCTGAGTATACATCCACCATAGTTGCTGGAGCATGCTGGAAAGGACAATGTGGGAAAATAATATTTTAGCCAGCCAGCACAGTTTGGGTTGCCACGGTACTGTGAAAAGGGTTTGAGTGTTTGATTGCTTGTGTTCCAGGTTTGGGTACCAGCACAAGCAAGGAGGCTAAGGAGTACTTTGCAGACATGGAGAAACACCGGATCATGTTTAGATACGCCGGGACAGAGGACGACGCTGCCATCACACTGGTGGGTTTAACACTCTCTCTCCTTTTCCCTGTCTTGGTCTTCTGAACATGGTTTCTGTAAATGTACAGAACAAATGTCTAGAAAAGGTAGAAAATCAATTCTGAAATGGCTAAAACATTTTAGAAAATATATTCCTCAAGCTAGGATTGCTGTGCACACACTTTGTGCTTTCTTCAATCCTTCTGTCAACTCACACCTGAGACTTTGTTTTGACTTTGTGATTTGTCAGTGCTCTGCTTGAGAGATCCTTGCCAAATGGAGAGAGGGCTGACAGTGATTTTGTTTGACTGACACAAACAGTGATCTATCCATTGCTGCCTGTCTCTAGGCGTTCAGTAAGAAGAAGACTGACGACAGGAAGGAGTGGCTCACTAACTTTATGGAGGACAGGAGACAGAGGAGGATGCACGGCCTGCCAGAGGTGAGTGGGACTGACTGTGTGACCGACTGGGTTCAAACCTGGGTCTCCTGCATGCCAGAAGACTGTTAGCCCGCTTAGCTTAATAAACAAAAGATGTATCCACTTTTTTGTGTTATATTGTATTTGTGCATCTCTGAGTGATCTATCAATTCCCGGTGTCATTTCATGTTTTCATGTGTATCTGAGATATTCACCATTCAAGTAGGTAGAAATACAGCCATTATAACAAGTTTTGCATACCTCCTATTGCGTTAATCTTCAGGTCTCTGCAACGGTTACTCATCACACAAGTGTGCTTCACTGAAACATCTAGGTTCCATCTGCACTGTGAGAGAATGTCCAGATCATTCACATCAGTGCAGATGAAGGAAAGGAGACAAGGAGAGGAAGCAGCAGACTATTGAGATGCACCCAGTGAGAGACATTTTGATATTGGAGTTTGATTAAAGGAAGAGGATGTAGACTGTTCAGATGTTTGTGTTTTCATAGAGGGATCTCTCCACCCTGGGAGTTACTTGGACCATGATGTATCACAGCTTGTTTAGAGTCTTTAGCTGGCTCAGATTCACACGCCTCTGAGGATTTGTGTTCAGCCCGTGTTACCCAAATATCCTAAGCATTGAAATGGAAATATTTCCTGAAAATTCTCTACTGTCTATCACTGATGTAAAGTAGCAGCTGCTTTCCCCTTGTGAATCCCATCAGAACCATGTCTAACACCGGTGACATCATCAGAGCGCTGCTTCAATTCTGTTTATTTATATTTCATCCTACAGCAATACCTGCACGGAACACAGTTGTGTAAATGACTCTGTTTGCTGTCGGTCGCTGATGCAAAGTAGACAACACTCTCCCTTGTGGCACTGATAAGACCATAACAACATCATAGCCCTGATTAAAGTCACTTTACGTTTCACCCTTTTATTGTCCCCATGCAGCAATACCTGTACGGCACGCAGGCGAAACACCTCTCCTACAATGACTTCATCAACAAAGAACTCATCCTCTTCTCCAACTCCGACAACGAGAGATCCATCCCATCCTTGGTGGACGGTACGTATGCATCGATCCACTAGACTATCTCCCTGGACACTCTTGTCTTAGTAGCTTTTGTTGTTGTGTTTGTTGTCAAATGGCTTTGAAGTTTCATAAGGGAACTGAGAAGCCTGGAAACTTGTTTTTAACAGAGTTCTTCACCTTCCTCTTGAATAATTGTTTGTGTGAAGTGGTCCCCCATTGATGACGTGTATCATTTGTTTATTTCAATCCCCATTAGCTGTTTGTTGCAACACCTACTCCTCATGCGGTCCACTTGTGATCCCCTTTTGAAGAGATGTGTGTGTGGTGTGGTCCTCTTTTGATGATGTCATGTGTGTAGGACTGAAGCCAGGCCAGAGGAAAGTGCTGTTCACCTGTATGAAGAGGAATGATAAGAGGGAGGTGAAGGTGGCTCAGCTGGCTGGTTCAGTAGCAGAGATGTCTGCCTACCATCACGGAGAGGTCCGTAAACTTACTGAGCTATATGAAATATACTTACTGAGCTACGTATATGACATATACTTACTGAGCTACGTATATGACATATACTTACTGAGCTACGTATATGACATATACTTACTGAGCTACGTATATGACATATACTTACTGAGCTACGTATATGACATATACTTACTGAGCTACGTATATGACATATACTTACTGAGCTACGTATATGACATATACGTACTGAGCTACGTATATGACATATACGTACTGAGCTACGTATATGACATATACGTACTGAGCTACGTATATGACATATACGTACTGAGCTACGTATATGACATATACGTACTGAGCTACGTATATGACATATACGTACTGAGCTACGTATATGACATATACTTACTGAGCTACGTATATGACATATACTTACTGAGCTACGTATATGACATATACTTACTGAGCTACGTATATGACATATACTTACTGAGCTACGTATATGACATATACTTACTGAGCTACGTATATGAAATATGCGTACTGAGCTACGTATATGAAATATGCGTACTGAGCTACGTATATGAAATATGCGTACTGAGCTACGTATATGAAATATACTTACTGAGCTACGTATATGACATATACTTACTGAGCTACGTATATGACATATACTTACTGAGCTACGTATATGACATATGCGTACTGAGCTACGTATATGAAATATGCGTACTGAGCTACGTATATGAAATATGCTTACTGAGCTACGTATATGAAATATACTTACTGAGCAATAGGAAATATACTTACTGAGCTAAAGGAAATACAGTGGTTGAAAAGTACCCAATTGTCATACTTGAAGTAAAGATACCTTAATAGAAAATGACTCAAATAAAAGTGAGTGACCCAGTAAAATACTACTTGAGTAAACATTTAAAAGTATTTGGTTTGAAATATACTTAAGTATCAAAAGTAAATGTAATTGCTAAAATATACTTAAGTATCAAAAGTCAAATTCAAAGTACAAATGATTTCAAATTCCTTATATTAAGCAAACCAGATGGCACCATTTTCTTGTTTTTTATTTTATTTACGGAAAGCCATGGGCTTTCATGGGCTTTCAAAGCCAACAGTCAGACATTAATAATTGGAGGCAGTAGGGATGACGAGGGATTTTCTCTTGATAATTGTGTGAATTGGACCCTTTTCCTCTCCTGCTAAAAATTCTAAATGTAACAAGTACTTTTAGGTGTCAGGGAAAATGTATGGTGTAAAAAGTACATGATGTTCTTTAGGAATGTAGTGAAGTAAAAGTTGTCAAAATACATTAATAGTAAAGTACAGATACCCCAAAAAACTGTATAAGTAGTACTTTAAAGTATATTTACATAAGTACTTTACACCACTAATGAAATATAGTTAGAGAGCTAGCTATCTTCCACTTTAAATCAATACTGTCTGAAGAGACTTTGTTTCCCACAACAACACTGTTTTGACATGTGTGCCTCTGTATGTGTGTGATCAGCAATCCCTGTTGATGACGATTGTGAACTTGGCCCAGAACTTTGTGGGCAGCAACAACGTGAACATCCTGCAGCCGCTGGGTCAGTTTGGTACCCGCATCAACGGGGGCAAGGATGCTGCCAGCCCCCGTTACATCTTCACCATGCTCAGGTAATGCCTCCCAGGGTCAAAACAGAATTGTGCTAGCTATTTGATTGGTCTACTTGTTGTATGATTTGTAGGGGCCATTGTGCCATCCTGAAGTGCAGTCATACCTTCTTGATTTAAAAAAAAAGGTTAATGATGTATTTCTGGTAAACTTTGTTTATACATCACCTTTCATAAAACACATTAAAACTCAAAATGCTTTAAAAATGTATTTATTATGAAGTAATGTCACTTTCTCAGTCCTCTGGCCAAGATGTTGTTCCCAGCGGTGGACTCCAGCCTGCTGAAGTTCCTGAATGATGACAACCAGAAGGTGGAGCCAGAGTGGTACATCCCCATCCTCCCTTTGGTGCTGGTGAACGGGGCCGAGGGCATCGGGACGGGCTGGGCCTGCAAGATCCCCAACTACGACCACAGAGAGATAGTCAACAACCTGTACCGCATGCTCAACATGCAGGACCCTCTGCCCATGGTGAACATTTCCAACGTTCAAACGTATTTCATTACATAAGATAAGATCAACTTTATTGTCCCAGGGGGAAATCTGTTGTGGACCCACAAGCAGCGCTATTGTTCATTTGGTTTTAGGATTATATTGCTTAAAGCATATCAACTCCGATTAATATTTTTGTACATTGATACCATTATACATTAAAACCTTTAGCTAAGTCAATTGTCATTTGGGATTTTAAAACATGTTTTGATTGAACTGGATAAACCACCAACTTTCTGTGTCTGCGGTCATCCAGAAGTTCAGCAGGCTGGAGTCCACTGCTGGGAACGATAATCAAGATTTGTGTTAATCATGTTATAAGTAAGTCAGCTAACATAATGACGTTTGACTGAATATTCCTACGTCTCTCCTTTCCCAGCTGCCCAGCTATAAGAACTTTAAAGGCGTGATCCATGAGTTGGGTCAGAACCAGTACATGGTCAGTGGAGAGATCTCTGTCCTGGACAAGAACACCATTGAGATCACTGAGCTGCCCGTTCGCACCTGGACACAGGTACACTATTGCTAAGGACAGGATATATCACACCTGGACACAGGTACACTATTGCTAAGGACAGGATATATCACACCTGGACACAGGTACACTATTGCTAAGGACAGGATATATCACACCTGGACACAGGTACACTATTGCTAAGGACAGGATATATCACACCTGGACACAGGTACACTATTGCTAAGGACAGGATATATCACACCTGGACACAGGTACACTAAGGACAGGATATATCACACCTGGACACAGGTACACTAAGGACAGGATATATCACACCTGGACACAGGTACACTAAGGACAGGATATATCACACCTGGACACAGGTACACTAAGGACAGGATATATCACACCTGTCCAGCACTTCTGGTCATCTAGCTGCTTTGACGGAATGAGTGAAGGAGATGTTGAACCTTTGTTTCTATGCTGTGATGTTGTTTGTTAGTTCTTTGTCTCTCTCCTCCCCCCTCCTCTCTCACCCTCTCGCTCTCGCTCTCTCCCTCCCTCCCCTCCCTCTCTCCTCTCTCACTCTCCTCTCTCTCCTCTCCCTCTCTCCTCCCTCTCTTCTCCCTCTCTCCTCCCTCTCTCCCTCCCCTCCCTCTCTCCTCTCTCTCCCTCCCCACCCTCTCTCCCTCCAGGCCTACAAGGAGTCGGTACTAGAGCCCATGCTCCAGGGGACAGAGAAGACTCCAGCTCTGATTAATGACTATAAGGAGTACCACACGGACCAAACCGTCAAGTTTGTAGTTCGCATGTCAGAGGAGAAGCTGGCCCAGGCAGAGGCTGCTGGACTACACAAAGTCTTCAAGCTACAGTCCAGCCTCACCTGCAACTCCATGGTTAGTACCACTCCCCAAATCTGGGTTCTATTCACTAGGCACCAAACAGAAGAAAACGGACTGAAACAGGGAGAAACTACCTGAGCTTGTTCAATAATAAACGCCTTGGTTTCATTATCCGTAGCAAAACAGTTTCCCTAATGAATACGACCCTGTATTTGAGTTGAACTTATAGTTGTATTGACTCCCACTGTTCATTCATTATACACACCTCTTTGGATGAAGTGCTCTGTTTTGTGTATATACAGAGCACTCCTATTATAGAAATTACATCTGTCTGGATGATGGGATTCTTTGGAATGAGTTTATCATCTAAAAAGGGAAAAACATTTTGAGGTGTTTCATGGTTTTTAACCTGTTTTGGAAAGGAGAACTATCTAAAGTAGTTGTTCTCCCCTCAGGTGTTGTTTGACCACATGGGCTGTCTGAAGAGGTATGACTCGGTCCAGGACATTCTCAAGGAGTTCTTTGAGCTGCGGTTGCACTACTACAAGCTGAGGAAGGATTGGTTAGTGGGGAGCCTGGGGGCGGAGGCTTCCAAACTGTCCAATCAGGCACGATTTGTACTGGAGAAGATCGAAGGAAAGATCACAATCGGTGAGCATTTTAACTGCATCCCAGAGAGAGAGAGAGGGAGAGGACTCCCTCTGCCTCTGTCTCTGCCTCTCCCTCTGCCTCTCCCTCTGCCTCGGTCTCTGCCTCGGTCTCTCCCTCTGCCTCTCCCTCTGCCTCTATCTCTCCTTCTGCCTCTATCTCTCCTTCTGCCTCGGTCTCTGCCTCGGTCTCTGCCTCGGTCTCTCCCTCTATCTCTCCCTCTATCTCTGCCTCTCCCTCTGCCTCTCCCTCTGCCTCTCCCTCTGCCTCTCCCTCTCCCTCTGTCTCTCCCTCTGTCTCTCCCTCTGTCTCTCCCTCTGTCTCTCCCTCTGTCTCTCCCTCTGTCTCTGCCTCGGTCTCTGCCTCGGTCTCTGCCTCTCCCTCTGCCTCAATATTTATTTCAATTGGCAATTTGGTACTAGAGTACTGCTATATTAATGTTGTTTGTCTATAGAGAACAAGTCTAAGAGGGATCTGATCAGGATGCTGGTGCAGAAAGGCTTTGAGTCGGACCCTGTGGCAGCATGGACCAAAGCACAGGAAAAGGTACTGTTAGCATCCTGCCACTGTCCACCATGTGACCACTTGACGCTTCAACACCCTGTATTCTGATTGGACATCTTCCTGGTCTCTCTATAGGCTCTGGAGGAGGATGATCGTGATGGTAATGACAGTGACGGCTCTGTGGACTCTGTGTCATTGTCGGGACCAAACTTCAACTACATCCTCAACATGCCTCTGTGGTGCCTGTCCAAGGAGAAGGTGGACGAGCTGCTCCGACAGAGAGACATCAAGGTATTGACTCAGAGAGGAAGGGTGTAGACACCTGCCTGTCAAAGACTTGCAATTCTATTCAATAGATCTTTATCGTCCCCAAAGGGCTATTCATTTGCAGCAACATTACACAAGTAGTCAGGGGCTGAGTCTTTAAACGGTTGTGTGTGTTTTGTTATTGTGTGAATATCAGTGCTTTTTTAATATGTGTATGTGATCGCAGAGGGAAAGGAACCCACACGCTCTGTGTTACTAGCACCATGTCTTTTATCAACTGAGTATGGGTTGTTCAACAGAAAGGAGAGTTGAATGAGCTGCAGAGGAAGTCTCCTGAGGATCTGTGGAAGGAGGACCTGGCCGTCTTCATTGAAGAACTGGATGTGAGTGGTACCAGCACTATGTGCAGCAGAGTCACTCATCTGTCACTCTTCTGAGTCACTCATCTAAGTCACTGCTTAAGAAGGGACTACAATCATTTATGCCTACTTGTGCGAGACTGCTTTTGTTGGGGAGAAGTCGGTTAATCTCCAGGTTTCTTTCTCCAGGCTTTACTGACAGCAGATCTATTCGTATATGTTTGGCTTTTATCTCCTTTCACTATAAACCGTCACCTCAATACAAGTGACCTCGACCATTTACAAAAAGTGACTGTGGTGTGTTCTCTCCCCGTCTGTGTGACAGAAAATCGAGGCCCAGGAGCAGGCAGACATGAGTGCAGGTAGAGGCACCAAGCTGGTGAAGGGCAAGGTGGGCAAGCCCAAGGTGAAGAAACTACACCTGGAGGAGACGCTGCCCTCGCTGTACGGCCGCAGGGTCGTACCCACCATCACACAGGCCATGAAGACTGACGCCTCCAAGAAGATGACCAAGAAGAAGAAGGTATAACATGTCATATTTAAGATGAATCCTCTCTATGGTTCATTATTAACGGTCCAGTCTGTAATGTTTCCAGACAATTCCAACCATTGAAGTTGATGATTTACACCCAGTGCTGTATGAGCTTAGATCAACTGTATACCTCTGTCATAGCTCAGCATTGTTTGCATTGGTCTGTGTGTTTTCAGGCATTAGACATGACGTGTGTGTGTGTGTGTGTGTGTGTGTGTGTGTGTTGGCCTCTCAGGGTGATGCGGACCTGGTGATGAAGCTGGAGTTTGATGATGAGATGGGAGTGCTGGGGTCAGACGGGGGAACAGGGGAGAACTCCCTCAACTCCTCCTCTAATACACCAGCCCCAACCCCAGCCAAGCCCAAGGCCCCCCGGGTCAAACAGGAGAAGAAGGAGCCAGGTCAGCAGATGTTCCATTCTCCTTTCATGTGTCTCATCTTATTGGGGTTCAGTCATGAATTGGGGGAGAAGGGGAGACATATGAGAGGGATAGACAGGTAAGGTGGTGGACCCAAGTATTGTATCCCTTCCTCTTGGGGCAATTTGTAGTTGGGAGTCAGAAGTTCTACCACTAGAGGAAACTTTGGCACTCATTTACTTTAATCACACTTCATGGCTACTAAATAAAATACCTGAAATCTGAATGTTCTCTATATCAGGTACTCCCAGAGCCAGGAAACCCCCCACACCCAAAGGATCATCTGGTAAGAAGGTGAAGAAGCGTAACCCCTGGTCGGAGGATGAGTCCAAATCAGAGAGCGACCTGGAGGACAGTGAACCTGTGGTCATCCCCCGAGACACCAAGTCACAACGGGCCTCAGGTAACCACTTACCTACTGGGCTGTGTTCATTAGGACACACCATTAAAACAGACTGGTTTTTGTTGGATAAGTTCAGACAGTAGCTTCCTTTTTCACTGTGGTTTAGGGTGTTTTCTTCGTGTTCACTGTCCTGTTAGAACTAAGGAAAGGCATTTTTCCTGATCACAGTAGTTAACTGGGCCCTAATCTCAGTTAACCCAGAACTAAAGTCTTGCGTAATTGGTCAGCTGCTCGATTTAAGTTCTGGGTCTATACCTGTAAAGAGAAGAGCTGAAGAGATGCTAGAATGAGGAACAGAACCGGAACGAGTAGCGCTCTCTCACTTTGAATGTCACCTCTCCTTCCGAAATTGGAAAGATGCCAGTAATGACACCAGTAATGAAAAACCCTGAAACTACTGCTGCTCGTCCCATTCCTTCACGACAGATTGTACTGTACCAGTTATGTTTATCTGTCTACGAGAGATTATCTGGGCCTAGAGTTTTTTTCTGGTCCAGTCACGTAGTCGATTGGTTGGTTTTTCTTCAACTGTTTTAACCAATCTTCTGTTTTTAATTGCATATTCTTTGTGATTGGTCCTTGAGGCCATTTTGAAATGTTTAAAAGCCTCATTCTTATTTCTGTAAAAACCCGAAAGCCGAAACGTGGTGGTTCTACTTTTTGCAATAAAGACGCTCTTTTATTTAATTCCATTTGTCCTCCAAGTGTTGATGGATATCCTGTCTACCCCCGTTCACTCCTCAATTCATGTTCCTTGGTTAGAAAGCAATGTAATGGCAGTGATCTTTTCCCTTTGCAGGTCACGTGGTCAGAAAACTCTGGTCTTGCTAATTCTAACATAATAGTTTTGCCTCATTGTCATTCTACACACTATGCTGTCTGTCACCTGGGGTGACTATAACTTGAAACTCCATCAGCTCTTTGAAAGTCTGAAAGTCTGGTTCTCCCTGGCTTGATGAGCCTGAAGTCTGACAGCAGCGTGATGCAATCCATATGCAATAGGAGAGGTTATGCTACGGTTCTCAGCTCTCAAAACACTGATTTGACTCACACTATGAACTCTGTAGCTCTTCCTTATCACTAGTAGTGGGCTTTTAGGACATGCTGCCTTTCAGAAATCATTACAAATCGATCAAACTACATCAAGTGATTCAAAACACACCCACATGTATAATGAACTTTGTCTGTTCCTCAGCGGCCAAGCCCAAGTACACATTTGACTTCAGTGAGGAAGAGGATGGAGGAGAGGAAGGGGATGATGATGATGATGCTGCATCCTTGCCAGCCCGGCCCTGCAAAGATGACTTCACTGCCTCCTCCGAAACTAAAGACCGATACAATGACCACAGCAATGATGATGAAGATATCTTCCCATCACCCAAACAGACCACCACCACCGTCTCACCAGCAAAGAAGAAGAAGGAACCAGAGAGTATATTCTCCTCCTCCAAATCAGCCTGCTCCTCTGAAAAGAGCAATGACAGTGGTGAGTTCACACAGCAAGGTCCGCATGTTTGCCTTGTCTTGTACTTTCTTTAGTAAAAGGTTAGATGTATATTTCTTGTTTTTAATTCCAGTCTTGTGTGTTTGTCTATGAAAAAGGACTTTGTCTGTACATAAGCTCCTAGTCCCTGCGTTCATCTGAGGGTTAATGTCAGTTACTCTTCTCTTCCAGATGACCTGAAGTTGGACAGTGACGGGGATGACAAGGCCTTCTCATACTCCAGCAGCTCTGCCTTCGACAAACCCGTCCCAGCTAAGAAAGGTAACACACAGAGCCAAATATGTATCTACAGCCTGGCCACATTAAACAGACGTACATTTGTGTACCTTCATTAAGTACTTCTTACGTTTCAAATGAAATAATGGTCTGCTTACTTAAGACAGAACAATAGGGAGGATGGGTGGGCGTATACCTCGATCAAGAGGTTGTGTGTTCGAGTTGCGTCAGAGACAACTAGCATTTTAGCTAACCTTTCCCCTGACCTTTTTCCTAACCTTAACCTAATTCTCATGACATTCTAGGAAAAATTCTCATTTCCTTTGACATTGACACAACAAGCAGCCTGGTCTCAGAGCAAGACGTATAATACTATATGTCCTTCCAACACGTATGATACTTTCGACATCCAATTCGTATGATGTTGTATGACCGCTATTACATTAATATGCACTATATAGGGAATAGGGCTCTGGTCTATAGTAGTGCACTATATAGGGAATAGGGCTCTGGTCTATAGTAGTGCACTATATAGGGAATAGGGCTCTGGTCTATAGTAGTGCACTATATAGGGAATAGGGCTCTGGTCTATAGTAGTGCACTATATAGGGAATAGGGCTCTGGTCTATAGTAGTGCACTATATAGGGAATAGGGCTCTGGTCTATAGTAGTGCACTATATAGGGAATAGGGCTCTGGTCTATAGTAGTGCACTATATAGGGAATAGGGTGGCTTTTTAGACACAGCCATGGTGTCTTGCTGAGATCCTTGTTATTATTGATCTCTGTTACCCACAGCAGTGAAGAAGCCTTCGGATGCAGCTCCCAAACCCAGGAAAGCACCAGTACCCAAAGAGCCACCAAAACAGAAGTTGGACACGTCCGTTTGGGACTCCGACTCAGATACCGGCTCCAAGAAGCCTGCAACACCACTCAAAGGTACAGGCTTACCTCACAATGACCACTGGAGTCAGTAAGCTTACAATCTATTTCTCTATGAATATAGAAGATTGACAAGTGTAAACTGACTATAAAAGGGTGTGAACAGAGTGTAACCTGGGTGTGAACCGAGTGTAACCTGGGTGTGAACCGAGTGTAACCTGGGTGTGAACCGAGTGTAACCTGGGTGTGAACCGAGTGTAACCTGGGTGTGAACCGAGTGTAACCTGGGTGTGAACCGAGTGTAACCTGGGTGTGAACCGAGTGTAACCTGGGTGTGAACCGAGTGTAACCTGGGTGTGAACCGAGTGTAACCTGGGTGTGAACCGAGTGTAACCTGGGTGTGTTTTTCCTTACCTGTGTAGGTAAAGGCGGAGGGAGGAAGAGGAAGCAGTCTGAATCTGAAGAGGATGATTTCAGTCCCAAGAAGACTCCTGGGAAAACACCCAAAGCCCCTACCAGTAGGGTAAGAACGTGTGTGTGTCATTGAATCATATAGGATATAAGAAGATACTAAAAAACGAAGACTTCCATACAACAAGATACTTAGTCTTCTCGTCTTCTCCCTGTGTAGAAACTGTCAAAGAAAGCAGCCGTGACCCCACCCCCCATGTCAGATGATGATGATGTAGACTCCAACCGTTTCAGCCAATCCGGCACGGCATCCCGAGACCGACCGTGCAGAAGCAGGGCCAAGAAGGAAGTGAAGTACTTTGCTGAGTCAGCGTCAGGGTCAGACGCCGATCAGTACGACATGTTCGACTAGACCATGGAATCCTTCCCACACAGGCTCTGTTCCAATGCTTTCTCCCTCCCTTGAAGTAATCACAGATCTTCATTGGTTGGTACCCCATGCTGTCACCTATCCAATCAATTATGATCTGTGATCACCTTGATGAAATCAGGAAGGATGGGTTTTTAAACAATTTGAACAGCCATTTGCACACACATCGCTTGAGTAATTTTAACGTGCATCCTTCCTTGACTTTCTAGAAGAAATCATCTGAGAGGTGGGATAGGTGTAGGCAGTGGTTGTATAAATATCCAGTCATGTTTAAATATCATGTGATTATTTCAACGTAAGAAGGAAGAATTTAGTTTTGAAGTATTCAACCAGGACCAGACACACGCTGGTTGAAATACCCCTGTGCTGTGTCCCACAGACTTTTGTACATCCCCCCCCCCCCCCCCTTTAATTTTACTGGTGACTTTAATGCTTTCTACTGTGTAGGTGTTTTACACTTTTTATTATACATACAAAACAATTTTGTTTTTTAAATTATTATTATTACCATGGAAATGTTCTGTATTTGTCCTAAGCAGCTTTTAGAAGTTAGGAACGCGGTGCTTCAGCACATTTTAACTGTTAAAAAGTAAAGAAGAGACTATGTACCTTTTTGAACATGAACTTGGAAGTAAACAATGAAATGTAAATTATTCTCAGGCTGTTGTGTTTTCTGTAAGATTTTCTTAATTGACTTCAATCTATTTCCTGCAGAGCAGAACTGTAGGAACACAATTCTCTCTCTCTCTCACATACACACACACACACTATTCAAGGCTTCGAGGTTACAGTAAATCTAAATATTTGGGTTATAACACGTTCACACGTTATGTATTTTAAAATAAATATATTTGTATTACTTTGCCAGGGCATTTCATGGTAAAGTTAAACAGTATATGAACATATAAAGCATTGTTAATATACAAACAGACAATATTGAAAACGAAAACAAGATAGAAGCTCACTGTAAAGCTCCCTATGAGGACGTCCTGCTTTCTCTTCCCAACAGGCCAGCAGGAGGTTCTGGGTAAATGTATAATCACCATGACAACTCCCTGCTGCCCTGCCCACCCTCCAGAAAGACAAAGTTAAGAAAACTCAACCATAATTTGATCATGTCTCTTCATAATAACACTAACTATACAACACTGCATATGATGACAATGAGGTTTTCTGATACCGATGGGGTGAAAAAGGCAATCATATACATTATTTGTAAATATTAAACTTTTGAACATTTTTGAACAGGCATAACAACAAAGTTGCTTTCGAAGGTACATTTTTTTTTTGATGTTCACAGTCATGCTTCTACTGGATAGTTGGATAATGTAGGGCACAGTGGTGGAACATTCATATAGAAATACGTTGCATAGAACAGACACCACTGACTTGTAGAGCATGGACTCGTTGTGCCAGATCTATTCAGTGTATTTCTATCTGCAATGTTCAGTACGTTGCCCCCTTCCGGTACATGTATTGATCTTATTCGGTTTATTGTCTTACATTTCTGTCAGTTGATTGATTTAGTGACAGCTGCTTGGCATTCCAACTGAAGAGGGGAAGCAACTCTGCTGTTTGATCAGCGATGACATCGGGGTAACTAGGGTTTCGAAATTATGGAAACTTTTCACAAATTTAAGAATTCCACATTGGAAATTCCTTTAGCTTATTCCCTCCTGATTACGAAAATCCTCTGACCATGATCCCCCCCCCACCCCCGCCCACCAAAAAAAGGAATTTGGGGAAGGTTTCTGGAATTTTGCAACTCTATTGTGAACCCATGCTCAGGTACTGAGACCATTTGATCCTAAATCATGTGGGGGTGAGCAGCTGCTACCCAAGAGGGGCTGGCTATGAGATGAAGCTCTGAGAGGTCAGATAGCCTAAAGCTGCCATTAGTTGAGACATAAAGCACACCACACACACCATCTAATACATGAACAAGTCTGCAGTGAGATAGTAGTAGTAAATATGAACATTTACATCGGTACAACATTCAACAGAAACCAATGTAAATTCGGCATTGTGGAATGGATTGAGTTCCCTGCCGTGTCACCTGGTGCCTGTAGGTGGCGCTCAGGTCACTAGGGAGATGGATGTAGACATTCTTCAGCTGTGAAATAAGTTTTCCAACTTCTAAGACATTCAGGGTAAATGTCAGAAGTCTTTCCGTGATTCATCACATCCTCGATTCCTCACCTCAACAACACACATTGTAGAAGGTCTGAGGTTCTGCACCCTTTCCTCCAATGCGTTTTGAGAAGGAGGCGCGGCATCAAGGGAGAGGAATGTAGGGAAGACTATTGAGATTCATCCACACTGCTCTTGTGATGAGCCACCAGGATTGTTTTACCCTACATCCCTCTCTCCCTTAGGGGGAAAGAGAGCATTTCATTTTTTGTCATACATACAATGAGATGCAATGAATTTGACAAAACGCTGCTTTAAAGTAAGTATTCCTTTAACACTGCATATCATTCCTATGTAAAACCTGGACGGCATATTCACATTCAAACATGGAACAACGGAGACAGTTTTGTTTTCCCCTTAAGATATGTATGTATTACATGTGGTGTTGATATGGAGGAGAGGAGATGGTTGTGTGTGAGATGGTTCTGAAAGGTTCTAGCCAGGGTTGGGGTCAATTCCATATCAATTCAGTCTATTCAGGAAGCAAACTGAAATAATCCAACAGGAATTGACCCCAACCTTCTAGCTGACTGACTACAGTGGTCATCTGTTCCCTTGTGGTAAAATGTTTGCCTCTATTCAGAATAAAAAAACTCTTTATACCTCTGAGATGAGTGACTCAATAATCACCCATAACAGTTTATGCCAAATTATTATTACCCTTAAGAATGATAAAGAAAACTGTTTATTACTATCACCCTTAACATTATGTCGGCTACATATAATTCACCTTCAAGTTTTCTATAAGTACTATGAGAAGTATTGCCTTCGTGCTAGTTGAGTAACTGGTCAACATCTGAATAAATGATATTGTCTATAGCCTGGCTTCCACACTGAATATCACTCTGTTTCACTTCACTACAGTGAAACGAACAGAGCAATATTCAGTGTGGATACTAGGCTATTAACTTTATAAATAGTGTCCAAATTCGTATCTGTAATTTAGAGTTAGATCCAATCCGTAGAGCTGAAGAACAGTGTAATTTCCGATTGAGCAGACATGCAGCGTTTACCGTGAATGCAGTCTCCGCGAAAGTGGGAACATTGCCTTTACATTTTAATCGCGGTATACCGCAGATCTTCAGTGCTATGGACTAAATCTAGCCCTTAGGCTCTAAAGAAAAACAGCTTTACTAAGAATATATTTAGAAGATCAGAAAGGCTGTTGTGGCGGTGGCCGATATGGGACATCATTCCTCATCCCTGAGAAAAAGTACTGTCTAGTGGATCTGCCGTCCAAAACACAAAGCAGGGTTGGGTTCAGGAGATGCAACGTTCAGGAAAATATATTCTTGTTTTAGAGCAGACATGATTCCCCATTCTACATGATAGAGAAGCGCATGTTTACATAATATATTTATATCCAAACATTCTGTGATGTTGCAACCCAAATGAACGCTACCCGAGCTTGTCTATCTATAATTACTGCACTTCTCAGGGGTTAAGGGTCGTGTAAAGAATCTCCTTTGCATCACTGTAGTTATGCACAGGACTTGTGGAGGAGCAAGGCAACAGTCAGTCACTCTGTAGGACTAGAACTAAGAATGCACAGTGGCTACTAGAGTCTAGTGTACAATCTTCCCGGCCGAGCGGTTAGGTCATGAATATGTATTTTAACGATTGCAATGTCTCCGTGGTTTCCTTCCAAAACAAGACACTTATGTATGCAAATATGTAAGAAGGGGTAGGTAGTGATTCTGGGCCTACAGGACTCCTTTGTAATCCTGGCCCAGAACGCAGTGTGCATTTTGTGTTGCGCAGACGCTTGTAGTTGCTGACAGCCATTCATGTACAATTACTAGATTGAATCAGAGAAGAGAAGTCATTTACATTTTAACACTGTAATAAGAATGCATTTAACTGCACAGATTGTGGAGAATGTTCAAGAGAATTGCAAGGAAACTTCAAATGTATAACCAAATTCATAAAACATCTACATTTCTCAGTGGCACAAGCCACAACCCCAAGTTAAGGAAAGTCTTTGTCAAAGAGTCGCTTAACCCCTTATCTTTCCCCAGAGATGTCACTTGTAAAGACTGCTTGGTTTCTCTCTGGGAATGTCATTTAATGATAAAACCTCAGAAGCCCTGTACATTAAATTACAGTCTGTTATCTGTGATAGACAGATCCAATCTGGTAATAGTTTATCTAGATTCAATCTAGTCATTGTATATCTATGGCCTCGACAGTCTGAGGAAGCGTCTGAAGAGATGCAGCCACTGACAGGGGAGACAAGCCTCTAGCACTCTGGCTTTATGGTGATGTCATGTAAACTGATGGAGACGTCAACCTAATGAGTTATAAAAGACAAAACCAAAAACAGCTTTAAATAGAGGAACAAATATAAAGTATTAGTCTTCCATACTGTCTATATACAAGAACAGTCTATATAACTGTTTTTGTAAAGGACTTTTACATTTTAGCCCCCTTTGAACTTTGTCATGTATGTACTGTTTCGCATCAAACAATAATATTTAAGACAATGGAAAAAGCACCACAAAATTCATCATAGAAACAGACAGATTTCTAACAATGGTATATACAATGTATTCCAACAATATGAGACAGAGTGAGAGACAGAGAGAGAGAGAGGGAGAGAGAGACAGACAGAGGGAGAGAGAGAGAGAGAGAGAGAGAGAGAGAGAGGGAGAGAGAGACGGAGAGAGACAGAGAGAGAGAGACAGACAGAGGGAGAGAGAGACAGAGAGAGAGACAGAGACAGAGAGATAGAGGGAGAGAGATAGGCAGACAGGGAGAGACAGAGACAGAGAGCGAGAGGGAGAGAGAGAGAGAGGGAGAGAGACAGAGAGAGAGAGACAGTAGAGGGAGAGAGACAGAGAGACAGAAGGAGAGAGACAAAGAGAGACAGAGAGGGAGAGAGACAGAGAGAGACAGACAGAGAGAGACAGAGAGGGAGAGAGACAGAGAGAGAGAGAGAGAGAGAGAGAGAGAGAGAGAGAGAGGGAGAGACAGAGAGGGAGAGAGACAGAGAGAGAGAGAGAGAGAGAGAGACCGACAAAGAGGGAGAGAGAGAGAGAGAGAGAGAGAGAGAGAGAGAGAGAGAGAGACCGACAAAGAGGGAGAGAGAGAGACCGAGAGAGAGAGAGACAGAGAGACCGACAAAGAGAGAGAGAGACAGAGAGAGAGAGATTAAAACTACTTATTAAACTTGTCGAGTCCATCATGCAGGGATGAATTTATACAGGAGACCTGAGGAGGATGACCTATGACCTTTGTGTACAACAAGTAAGTGGGCGTGGCCGGGCGAGGTCAAACCCAACTCGACCAATCACACCCTAGTCCCCAAGACACAACGCCAAAATAAGAGCTCAATAAATGTAGAATTATACACAAACCAACCACTGGTCCTTTTAGGTTTTAGTGTTGTCATTTTTTGAAGGGAAAAGTAAGTGATAAAGAGAGAGAAGGAAAAAACAAACGTAAAGGATAACATAAGAACAAGCAAAGGTGGTGGTGGTTCATTAAGGGAGCAACGGCCTGAGGGGAGGAGGAGAGGAGGGGGGTCCACTATGGTAAGGAATGTCAGCGAGAGAGAGAGTGTCAGTCTGAGAGGCCCCTGAGTTCCAACGGGGACCTAGGGGTCCTCTTCCTCCTCCTCCTTGGGGGCCGCTGTGGGCCCGTCGCTGTCTGAAGCATCTGGGTCAGGGTCAGGGGACACAGGGCAGGGTTTACCCCCCTTAGGGATTCCCTTCTTGGGGCTGCTGCCGTCCTCGCCCTCGGTGCTGCTCTGGCCGTCTTGGCCCTCTGAGTTCTCCAGCATCTCCTGGATCAGAGGAGGCATGGACCCAGGGATCTCCATCTTCAGCGAGATGACCCGCTCCGCACCTGGAGGGAGAGGAAAGGACATATTGCAAAATGATGTTATAGGGCATTAGTGTACAAAGTTTTCCTACTGAACTGCCATTGAATTTATAGTGGGCTCATTTCTACTCAGTTTTATTAGTATATTCCTCTCTGTGATGTCTGTACCTTTGGCGCTGATGCTGCGGAGGTCAGTGATCTTCATCAGGGTCTTGGGGAACATATGTGGCTTGCTGGGCCTCCTCTTCCTCACGTAGATCTTCAGAGCTTCCAGTAGAGGCTCCTGGAGCTGGTCTACCTTAGAGGGCTCCTCCAGGTCCTGCCGGTCTGAGAGAGAGACAGATTGAGTGAGAGAGATAGTGAGTGAGAGAGACAGATTGAGTGAGAGAGATAGTGAGTGAGAGAGTGAGAGCAAGAGAGACAGATTGAGTGAGAGAGATAGTGAGTGAGAGCGAGAGAGACAGATTGAGTGAGAGAAATAGTGAGTGAGAGCGAGAGAGTGAGAGCGAGAGAGACAGATTGAGTGAGAGATAGTGAGTGAGAGCGAGAGAGTGAGAGCAAGAGACAGAGTGAGAGCGAGAGAGAGTGAGAGCGAGAGAGTGAGAGCAAGAGACAGAGTGAGAGCGAGAGAGACAATTGAGTGAGAGAGATAGTGAGTGAGAGCGAGAGAGTGAGAGCGAGAGAGACAGATTGAGTGAGAGAGATAGTGAGTGAGAGTGAGAG